>NC_135864.1:27771017-27918517 GCF_031162955.1 Sander vitreus | reverse complement strand
GATCGAATACGCCCATAACTCTTTGACCACCTCTGCCACCAGGCTCTCCCCGTTCAAAGTTTCCATGGGTTTTCAACCTCCTTTGTTCCCAGCTCAGGAGAAGGAACTGGCAGTCCCTTCAGTTCAGGAGAATCTACGCCGCTGCCGTAAAGTGTGGAACTACGCCCAAGAGGCTCTGCTCCAGACCACCGAATGCAATAAAAGAGCGGCTGACAGACACAGGAACCCTGCTCCCCAGCACCAACCGGGTCTCTCTTCTAAAAATATTCCCCTGCGCACCGAGTCCTGTAAGCTGTCGCCCCGGTTTTCAGGTCCCTTTGTGGTCGATTCCATCATCAACCCATCAGCTGTTCAGTTGAAGCTGCCACAGTCGATGAAGCTCCATCCCACCTTTCATGTGTCTCAACTCAAGCCTGTGTCTTCCAGCGCTTTGTGTCCTCCTGTGGATCTCCCGCCTCCAGCTCGCATCATCGATGACCATCCTGCCTACACTGTTCGGAAACTCCTGGACGCCCGGAGGCGTGGTAGGGGACTCCAATATTTAGTGGACTGGGAGGGTTATGGACCGGAGGAGAGGACCTGGATACCCCGGAGATTTATTCTGGACCCTCAGTTGGTGAAGGATTTCCATTTCGTCCGTTGAGGGGGGGGTACTGTTATGGGTTGGCTGTGTTCTCCCTCCCTGTGTGTGTGGTCCTTTTCCCCTTGTTGTCTCTGTCTGTGTTGTATTTGTCTGCACCTGAGGCTGCGAGAGGCGTGGCTATGGAGGATCTAGGTCAAGGGGCGTGGCCATTCACTCCTGCAGTTTCCACACAGCTGCAGCTCGTTCCATTCATTACCTCTGCAGTATATCTACCCAGCCTGTTCAGTTCTTCGGCGCCAGATTGTTAAACTACTCTTGTGATCCTGTGCTGAAACAACTGCTAGCTGCAACTTACCTGTGTGACCTGCTTCACTGCCTCCCAGCTGAGACCTGACTATCCGTTTCTCTGCCGCTTTCTGCTGAGCTGCCGACTCCCACCCTGCACTGCTCATTCACATCCCCTCTGGATTTCTGTCGGTGAGTCAAGACTGGACTCTCTCAAGACTGCCTGCTCCTAATCTCAGTTCTGCCCTGGATTCCTCACTGCCTGCCTGCCTCGCGCTTCTTTACCATCCAGAAGCTACCCTGCCTAAACTTCCCCTCTTTGCACAATTAAGTTTGACTGTTCAAATAAACATCTCTAAACTGCAATCTGCCTCCGTTTTGTGTTGTCTCTGTGTTTTGGGTCAAACGGCAAACCTAACTCTATCTATCTATCTATCGGCCAAGGAAGGCAGTAATTGCTTCAGATTCCAGCTCCGCTTTGATCAGCATCAAAACTTTTCAGTCAAAATCCAGGCAGGATATTGTGTTTGAAATAGTACAAGCTGCAAATGATCTGTTACAGTCAGGAACCATAACTCTTGTATGGTTACCAGGTCATATAGGGAATTGTAGGAAATTAGTTAGCAGACAAATGTGCTAAGCAAGCAGCTGGAAATTCCAGCATAGATAATTAGGTCAAAAATCAGAAACTAAAAGTACGATTAAAAACATAGTTAAGGGAAAATGGCAGACATTATGGAACAATGGGCAGACTGTTCTATAATATCCAGAATAAAGTCGGAAAGAGCAGAAATATGAAGAGAAGCGAGGAGGAGGATGTATTTTCAAGAATGAGGTATGGACACACAAGATTAAATAATACTTTATTAATAATGGAGAAGCATGCTGATGGCAACTGTGTATTCTGTGGTAGTCCAGAGTCTATAGAGCATGTTATTCTACACTGTCCTAAATATCAGGAAGAAAGTGTTGTGTCTTTAGTTGCAGTGCTGCGTTGCCGATGTGTGGAAAAGGAACTTCGCTGACACTGATCTTGATTATAAAAAGGTTTATTACATCAAAGATTTCAGCATCAATTTACAAACTCCTGCAGAGAGCTTGGAGAGACGACCGACCCAATCTTCTGTACATGGCCTCAACCTTCTCACCATGACCTCAATAACATATTACATGTGTTATGGAATATATTTGAATACATGCAGGCTTGATTAAAACTTAAGTCAAAGTTGTAAATCTTCAGATACTACAAAAGACAAAGATTTACAGTTAAGGTTAAACTTAGAGGACATTCTACAAAGAAGCTCAGGTGAAATCTGTTTTAAATATGTATTTAGCTTCCTCAGGAATACAGGACTAATTAAAACAATTTAGTTTCTTTTTTGGTGTTTGTTATGTTTTATTTGCTTCATACTTGGAAACGTTAGACGCCAGTACCACACCCCAGTCCAGCTGGTGGCGGTAATCCACCAAGTTAGTTGCCAACCACCATAAAACTGAAAAAAGAAGAAGAAGAAGAAGAAAAAAAAAAATATTGATTGGCTAGGAGGTGACCAATAGAAAGCTGTGGTCGGCAGCAGTGTAAGCAGCGTTGCAGAATGTTTGGAAAACTTCTTATCTCGCTATTTCTCGTTATTATTTTCTACCATGACCCTGCTGACGGACAGAAGAAAAAAGAGGTAACATGCCTTGCTTCAATAACATAAAGCGGAGAAAGTTCATACATTTGGGGTTAAAGCTATGCTACTGCTCCAAAGTTGTTAACGTCCGTGCCAATCTAGAAGCTAAGCTAACAGCAACCACAAATGAACATTGACGTGTGGTTTTGTATGGCACTAAATAAACAAGTTTCAACCGATAACATTAATTTGATTTTCACTCATAGACACTGACTACGTTTACATGCACATGATATTCCGGGTTTTGCCCTTATTCCGAAAAAGACGATATTCCAACTAAGCTGTTTACATGGCTAAATTAATGAAAGTGAATGTTCCATCGTTTACATGTAACGTTAGCCGTGCAAAATACGATTTTTTTCAGTCTTCCAGCGGTGGCGGTTGTTCGATCGTGCGAACACAGTTTATCTCTTTCATTCCTTCAGCATGACCTGTATCAAATACAGAATATTGTCATATTCGAAATAATAGTGGTATATTGGTGTGCATGTAAACATAGCCTACTCATTGATAACTAATCCACAGTAGTGGTTGTAAACTTTGTGTTGGACTGGCTATAGGCCTAGTTAAACACAAGTTTGAAATGCAGGAAGTGGACCCGCTTTTATCTTGTTTTCCGGACACATTCACCGTTCAGTAACGTTAGCAAAAAGTAAGGAAGCGCATTGTATTTATATAGAAAAAATAAATAAACCCCTTAGATCGTAAATATGTGTCTATCTTATAATTACGAGAAAATATCTCTTAATGATGAGAGCAAGATCAAAAGTTAACGTATAGTTATAAATAGTTGCTAACTTACACAGGGCTCCAGACTTACTTTTTTTTTTTACTAGGAGCACTGTAGCCACTAACTAAAACATTTTAGGGGCACAGACAGAAAATTTAGGAGAGCACACCTTAAATCTACCTGCAACGCAATTTTTCACATTTCCCCCATTTTAACTGTATTACTGATAAAGGCTTTGGTAATAAATACAGAAACTACAATCTGCTGTCTTATTTTAGTTCACAGTCTCATTTAAATTGAATAGTGCTTAACAAATGCACATTCAGAAATATAAACAAAGTATTAGTATTGTCAATATACCGTATTATTGCCTCTGCCTCATACAGGCTTTCCTCCCAACTCTATCTTTTAACACTGAAATATCAATCATATGATATCTAAGGTGATTAAACTTCCACGGAAAAGGGAGTATATATCTATCACCCAGTGTGGGAAATATTGAGGGAGGAGCGAGCCAGAGAGAGGAGCGAGCCAGAGAGGAGCGAGCCAGAGAGAGGAGCGAGCCAGAGAGGAGCTCACAACACTCAAACAAGCACTATTTGTTTTTACGAGGTAAATAGTTATATATTTAGCAGCCTATATGTATTTTTTTTTTATAATAGAAGCGGTCTCCACTCTCAGCTGACACTCTACCTCTCTAGCCCAAGTGAGGGAGCAGTATCGCAGAATGTAGCAAATGCCGGAGCTGACATTAGTATTGATGTGAAAATGCAAATAAATCAGTGAATGCACTAAGTGATATCCCGCAGTTATGGTGTTGAAATAAAATCTCGTCTTTTTTGTCTGAGACCGAGACAACACTGAGTAAAAATGTGGTCGATTTTGTGACAAGACCAAATTCAACACTGCCGAGGTCTTTCAACACAGCTCTGCCAAACGGAAGTGCATGCAAGCGGGGTTATGGGCGAAACAGAGTGAGGGGAAGAAAAGAGGGCTAACGTTAGGCCAAAGCTTGATTTATGGTTGTGCTGAGGTTCCACGCAGAGCTTTCGCCGTAGCCCTACGTAAGTGGCCTGTAGTTTAAAGCGTGATTTATGCTTCTGCGTAAAATCTACGCCGTGGCTACGTACGTGGAGACACTGACCTACGCCCAGTGCTTAATTTGTAAAGTGGGATGTCCTGGAGCGCAGAGCGGGGGTGGATCCGGCGACTCAAAACAGGAGTTGGAGGTAACGGACCAAAAAACTAATTACACTGCCTATGTAGCTTCTCTGACTAAAAAAGCCTAAACAACGCTGTGTGTACATCAGGGCAATGTTTATTTTAATTTCAGAACATGCACTGCATGGGTACGAAATGTAATGTCTCCACATTCTTGATCGGTGGAAACGATTTTTGCTTGTTTGTGATCCGACTGGCCAGCGTATTTGAAAAAGTTAAGCAAACTTTGTTGTCTTTTTGACATTTTTCCCCCTGAGTGAAACGAGGCTAACAGTAATCTCAACTAGCACAAGCGCATGCGTCACTTGAAGTGCCTCTCCTCCCTCCGTCTCTCTCCCCCCTCTGTCTTACCCTGAAAATTCACCTCAAAATGCATCGAAAATGCAAACACAAGATTTTTGTGGAACTTTAATGGGGAATAAAGACTAACAAGACGGATAACAACATTGAGCACTACACAAACAGTAATTTTTTTTTTTTTTCAGTTAGGCGATTCATTTTTCATAGTGACACAGTAATACAATAAAAAAGGTTCTGGATCCAATGTCGGAGCTGCCGGAACATGTTCCGGCTCAAATTAAGCCCTGCCTACGCGCCTGACGTGCACCTCTCCAAAAATGTAACTACATGTCGCTCGGCCGTGGCTTGGTAGCGTTGCATTTCCCCGACTCATTTCCTGCTTCTCCTTTTCCATAAACAACATGAAATCAAAAAGAGGGTTAACTTTGCTTGCTACATATTTCCCACCAGGGTCAGAAAGCACAGGGGAGACACTTTGTTTCTCTCACTATGACTCGTTTGCCAAAGGCTCTATGGCTAAACAAAACAACAAAGGAGACAGAAGTGAGCCCTGTCTTGTTCCCCATCCTAGAGCAAAATATTCCGAAAAACCCGTTAGTTTGCACCGCAGCCTCTTGGGTGCTTATACAGCACCTTAATTAACTTCATAAAAATGCTGCTAAACCCATACATTTCCAAAATTTTGAACATATAGCCCCATTCAACTATATCAAACGTGTTTTCGGCATTGAGGGAAATGGCAGCTATTGGGGAGTGTCTATCAGCTACAGACCATGCAATATTAATGAGACGCCTGATACTATCTGACGAGCTATGCCCGCGAATAAACCCCACCTGATCAGGATGAATTAGAGAAGTAATAACCTCATTTAATCTATGTGAAGCCATTGGGCCTTGGGGCTTTACTCACAGGCAGGGCACCATTACCTCTTTAATTTCCTCTATAATCAAATCTGCATCAAGGAGTTCTCTTTGCTCTTCTGTCAGTTTAGGAAGCCCTAGTGGCTCTATAAAGGAACACATTTCTTCATCAGTAGAGGTAGATTCAAAATATGTCTTGCCCTGAATAAATTGAATTCAACCTTCTGAGATAGAATATTATTATATCGGTATTGTAATAAAGTAAGGTTTCTCAGGCCATCCTGTGACATTCTTTGTTTAATCCCTGTTTCAGAGCGTTTGATTTAACTTTCTAGTTCTAACAGTTCTTTATTCCTCTTACGAAATTAAGCATTACATAAGAAATTAATTGCTCAGAATATAGACAGTTTAAAACATGGCAACCATATTGTCAATTTTGGCAACCAAAAGCTGATGCCTGGTTGCCAAGCCGCCAACCACTTTAAAAAGTTAGCGTAACCCTGCAGTTTCAAAAACATTTAAAAGTTACATATAGTAACTTTTAAATTTTAATGCTGTATTAAGTTTTAAATTTGACTAACTAGTTGGGTGTTGTTTGCACTGCTTTATCCACTGTATCTGCTCTCTCATTTCATTTATTTGTTTTTAATTAAGCTGTGTAACATATTTAGTAGGAAATATGCTATTAAAACTAAATGGTTATTTCATTGTAATAATTATACCACAAGAAGATTGACAAATAGCAAAAAGTAATTGGGTGTTCACTCACCAATCAGTGAGAGAAGTGAGAGCGACAGGATGAGGCAACCTTTTTGATATCAGGCCTGTATTCTGTTGTGGCGATCCTGAGGCACTGTCTAAGATGTGAATCTGAGAGTCTGTTTCTGTCCTGGCTCTTAATAGCATTCATTAAAGAAAATGCTGATTCACAGATGTATGTTGAGGGGAACATTGTAAGTAGGAACATTGCAATCGCTCTGGTGTTTTTGAAACTAGCTTGGGGAACCACGTTGATCCAAAAGTACCTCACCAGTGCGTCCTTGTGTTGAGCTTTGAGCAAATCAGATGTTCCCATCTTCAAGACCTCCATCTGAAGAACTGCCATAATCTTTTGGCCTCTGCAGTCCACTGGCCATCAGCTGGAACAGAAAACGGCTGGCTTACAAAGAGAAGAATGTCACCTGAGGATTTAGGGGCGCTTTCAAATCTTTTCTTAACATTACAGTTAAGTTTAGGCGACAAAAAGTGAGAGTTATGCGGCGGCAACAGTTAAATTTAGGCACAAAAGACTAGTTGAGTTCAGGAAAAAGATTGTGGTTTGGATTAAAACGCTCCCAAGGAACACGCATTTCAGGGTTGAAAGTCCTTTGTTTTCCCCTGGGATAGCGAACTCCGCTCCCCTGCTTCAACGCTCTGTGTTTTATGGGTAACACTTTATAATAATGGTTGGAAGTCAGTAGTATCAGGATGGCTCCTAGCTTTTCTTTTCTGTTTTTGGGTCTACACGAGCAGCTGTTTTTGTGTCTGTGTCCTGTGTAGACTCTGCTGTCAGAGAAGTTGACTCAGATGATGGAGTGGGCCTCCAAGCGTTCAATTATCAGGATGAATGGAGAGAAGTTTCGTCGCTTTGTCAAGGCTCCTCCCAGAAACTACTCGGTGGTCATCATGTTTACGGCACTGCAGCCACAGAGACAGTGTGGGGTCTGCAGGTAAGAAGAGAAGCAATAGGAAGAGGCACTGCTGTTATTTTAATTCTTATCTATGAATTTAAATGCAATCTTTCATTTCAGACAAGCTGATGAGGAGTTCCAGGTGCTGGCTAACTCTTGGCGTTATTCCTCTGCCTTTACTAACAAAGTCTTCTTTGCATCTGTCGATTTTGATGAAGGATCAGATGTCTTTCAGATGGTAAGACAACTTCTTGTTCCCCAAGACTGGAGTTTTGCTTTCTAATAGTCCATTAGAAAACATCCATTCATTAACAAAAAAAAAAGAAAGTGTGTCATTGAGGACTGGTCATCTTACCACTTTTTGAGATAAAAGTCTGAAATTTTGTACACTAAATCTACAGTGATCTTTAAATGTTGTGAATGTTTTCCATGAACATCAAAGATTTAGTTTGGAAGAAATTGCAGAATTTGTTAACACTACTGTATGCAGTAAAATGTTTTAATTGCACTGTGGGCTACTTTTAAATTTGTGGAGAACAGTCTGGAGATAAAGTTCCCAAAATCTGGTGTTGATCTGGGGCCTGTTGCACAAAAGTAGAATGAAGAAATCCAGGATAACTAAAAAAATCGCAGCTTGACTTAGTGTGGTCCGCTCATCGCGGCTTAATCGGTTGCACGTTTGCCGAGCCAAGATGAGAAGGTGAAGCTATGTCAAGCCAGGTGTAGATAGCTGGGATAAGTGCACGTCCACGGCTTTCTTAAATAGACCACGGTATTGATCACAGATTTACTGATGCAGAAATGGAGAAGACGCGTGCGGCATATGTTTAACCCGCTGAGCAGCAGCTGTTAATGGTAAATTACAAGGAGGTTAAACATATAATATGCAAAAAGGGAAATACGGCTGTTATCAGAGAGAAAAAGTCCAACAGACAAAACAATGCGTAAGGATTTAAAAAGATCTACTTAGGGCCTACTAGTCACTCCACATTTTTACAAAGTTTTAATTGCTTTTAATATGCTTGTTTTGTGTTGGTTTTATTGCTGTATCTGTTTTTACGTGCTAAATGTGCTGGTTTTACTGTAAAGTTTCTTTGAGTAGCCTGTAAAGCACTATATAAATAAAATGTTTTATTTAGCCTACTTTGCTTTAAAAATGAGCAGAGGGAATTCATGTTCCTCGGGCAATTTACCCTAAGGACTAGGCTTAATTTTAAACCCTTATTCATAATGAGAGAATATGTTTTACAACCATATCCACAAATCTCTATAAGCTATCATTCTAAATATCTTTCTACAATTAATGTTCATACAGAACAAACATGACTGGACAAAAACTAGAAAAAAGAAGTAAGTGACTTCAATACACACTGTAAGCATATCTGTAAAACAAAACAATACAATATTATTCATGTTTTTTCTCACTCCCAAGCTCCAAGATGCGTGACGGCACCAAAATAAAAAGATTAAGAAGCTTTGTGGCATTCCAACACATTCTCATTCCCATCTCGTAAAATACGGACGTTTGGTCAGGTGCCATTGTCGTCGTTATTGACAGTAAAAGTCTCCTTTAGAGTCCGCTGCACGGTGTGGGAGGATCCCCCTGCCTCCCCCCGCCTCTCCATGTTGCACGGGGCATATTCACGGGGAGAGCAGCAGAGGAAAAGCCCCTTTCCTCCGCATTGTCCCACTTTATCTCCGGTGCATGTGCAACCATTTCTTACCATCCAAACAACTGCAATAGTATGATTTAAATCAAACTTGTGACGGCAATAGTGACAAGTAATGCATGTTAATAAAAATAAAGCAGAACACATTCAGAAGACAACGGAATAACTGTTTAAACAACACGTTTATTTCGGATCAGAGCAGCAGCTGATTTAACACATCAGACTCAAGGATTAATCTTAGCCTGGCTGTTAGCCTGATCTGGAGCAGGCTAGCTGCAAAGAATAAATCTCCATGGTTACTTGGCTGGGTTTAATTCAACCTGCTTTTGTGCAACCAAATCAAAGCTAAATTCATCCAGGATAACTTGAATATCCCGGCTTAATCCCTTATCCTGGTTTTGTGCAACAGGCCCCAGGTCGATCTACAGGAGAATAAATAGCAATACAGAATGCCTGAGAGCCTTATTGTAATATATTCCATTATGTTTTTATATTTGGATTGTAATCCGTTTCCCTTTTAAAGGTATTTCCAGCATACATTGATTCAGCTCAAAATTTGCTGCTCATAGACTACTTTTTTTTTTTTATTTATTTTTATAAAGAGAACCCCACAAAGATTAAATCATAATTCGAACCCTGCAATAAGTGCATACAAACTCCACAGAAACAAGCGAGATGTCATCAATAATTGAATGTGCATCTCTCTTAAACTAACAACTAAAAGAATGTACAGTGCTACAATACAAGTGCTTAGAGTTAGGCTTAGGTTTTTTTTTTTCTATGATGCTAACCAACGTCAAGGCATTGGATGATTATTTATTTTTCTCACTTTAACCTCTCTACAACTACATGTCTATGGGTTCACTGTGTATAAAATTAGTGAAATAAATACATTTTCCCCAGGTGATTAATAAAGTAATTCTTCTTAATATTGAACCTCACTGCTACACATTGAATGTTTTGACTGTATTTGTGTGTTTGCGTTGCAGCTTAGTATGAATTCTGCTCCGACATTTCTCCACTTCCCATCCAAAGGGAAACCTCGCAGGTCTGATACCTATGAGCTGCAGGTTAGAGGTTTTGCAGCTGAGCAGCTGGCTAGATGGGTGGCAG
This sequence comes from Sander vitreus, assembly GCF_031162955.1. Taxonomy (NCBI): domain Eukaryota; kingdom Metazoa; phylum Chordata; class Actinopteri; order Perciformes; family Percidae; genus Sander; species Sander vitreus. Next base: position 27,908,408 of record NC_135864.1, on the reverse strand, counting down.
ATAGAACTGATGTACAGGTAATTGCAAAACATAACTTATGTGATCTATCATTGTGTTGTAATAAACCAATGTGATCTATCATTGTGTTGTAATAAACCTTAAGTACAGAGTTAAGGTTGCTAACTAAGATGATGGGAGCCTCTGATGTGAGTGAGATGTCAGTCATGTTTGTCTGTTTTTCAGATCCGTGTCATTCGTCCTCCAAACTATGCAGGGCCACTCCTGCTGGGCTTCCTCCTGGCTGTGATTGGAGGACTGGCATATCTGCGAAGACACAATTTGGAGTTTCTCTTTAACAAGAATGTCTGGGCCTTCTCTGCACTGGTAACGACTACACACACACACACACACACACACACACACACACACACACACCTACCTACCCACAACCACATACAGTACACCCATACATATATAAATACATGGTGGTTATTCTCCATCAAGCTTTTAAGAGTGGGAGGTATACTGCTCCGAGTTGAATGTGTCCCAGCCAGTTTGGTAATCCTAACTAAATAAATGCTTTATGGCATTTAGAATCCTAACTAATCCTCAATGGAGAGCATGGGATGGAATATGAGGTTTAAGGAGATCAGACAGGAAAAAAGGGGCATGCCCTGACAACAAAACTATGATGAAAACAAATGGCGTGAAGGATCGCTGCATCACCCATGGACAAAGAAATAATTTTAGCTATGTTTGTTGTTGTTATTTGGGTATTTATTTAATGTGCTCATCAAAAGTAAGGGTAGGATCAAATGGAAAACCAAACTTTGAGAAACCACACAGCTGTCAAGAGTTACTATTAATTGATCACACTTGTGTATTTAAAATGAGTGCTCTCAAATGTTTCATTTGTTTACAAGAGTAAACAACCAAAACAATCTGTTATTCCAACAAAAACATGTAAGCAATATCAAACAGAACACAACAGAAATGAGTGTGTCTCATTCATTGAAAATGGATGCTGAGGAGGTGAAACAGAGGCTGGCCTCTGGAGGACTTATTTTATTTCTTTGTTCCAACTTCCAAGTGGCCTATAGCCTACGTTAGTCATGAATAAATTATGTTAAAAAATGTATAAATGAGTCATTCTTGACGAAAGACAAAAAAGCTGTGTGTGCGGCGCAGTCTCTTTTTTTCTTTCTCTCCCTTTTCTGCCGAGTGGTGCGTGTGCCTGCTTGCGGTGCCTGCGAGTGTCCGCGCTATTCTCTGACATGCACTCTAATCACTGCTGATAGACGGCCTTTTGTACAGTCGGACTGTAAACGGGTTCAGGCTTTTAAAAAGCTGTCAATCAAAATGTACTTGTCGGGCTCGGGCCAAATTCTGTCGGGCTTGGTCCTTTTCGGGCCGAACTTTTAAGGCCCGATTACAGCTCTAGTCTCTCTTCCTACATAGATTTAAGAGTGATATTCTAGAGGTCACGCTCCCAAAACAAAGGACTCCCAAATAATTTAAAAATTGGATGGGCCCTCGCACCTCTGCGCGCATCGGGGTTACTTGCGTGACGCTTCTCCACGTGGCCATGCATTCGCGCAACCGTTGGACACCTCACGTACAAGTTAGACTTCAATGCCTGCATGGAGGGTGCATTGGAAGTGGTGTTTTGCAAATGGACCAAGTGTATGGGGCGGGCCAAACCGTCACCAATGAAAAAAGGAACTCTGCTAAGTTTAATGATACCTCACACAAGATGTCAAATGGTACATGAGTTATGAAAGGGGGTGTGCCTAAATCAAAGGGGACAGAGCAAACTATAACCAATGATAAAGGAACTCTGTGGTGAGTTTACACAACAGTCTACGTCAAAGGGTTCATGAGTTATGAAAGGGGGGCGTGGCTTAAGTTCAGTTGCATGGCTAATGTTTCAGTATCAAGTGTAGATCACATATTGTAAATGTTATGTAAATCAGAGGATGTTTGTCATATAAGGCTGATTTCCTGTTGCCAGCAAGGGACTGAGTCAATATTGACATGTAGATGTCGTCAGGCCTGGACCCTTGTCAATCATGAGAAATGTCGGGCAGATTGGCCAAGTACACGTTACAACAACTTTCTCGTTCACCACTAAACGGTCAAAATGGCCGACACACCCATATCGTTTGACAAAAACGCAAGCTTTAATAACTTCATCTTTAACGTCTTGAGATGGTTCAGACAAATGTTTTTGCAATTCAAGTTTTTTTTTATTGCTTTTTCCTTTGTTCAGCGTATCGCATACAGAGACATTTCCTGCTACAATACAAACAAACTGTGTGTGTGTGTGTGTGTGTGTGCGCGCACCAGACATTTTTTAAATAAGAAACTTATGCAGTTCATTGCCAAGCCTCATTGAAATGAGGTGTGTATGTATTTTTGATTTGTAAAAAAAATATATATATATATACACACACACACACACACACACACACACACAAACATATGCACATATATACATGAAATCAGTTACAACAACAGGACTATAACATCAGCAGCTTTAGGGGCACATCAATATTGGAACAATTAGCAGTGTTGTTCATAATACAGGTTTATCAGTCAGTGTGATGTATGTCCAGAAACTATCCCATTCTGGTGCTTTTATCTTTTTTGACAGTGTTTATCCTGTTTAGCATATGCTCATATGAAGCTGTTTTTATCATGGTGTTGGCCAATTCTTTTAATGCCGGGGTTTTAGGTGTTTTCCAGTGTTTAAGTATCGTCCTTGCAGCCACTGTAATGCCAACCATGAGGTTCCAAATACAGTGTAATAGAGTGCCTACTTCTTTATGACATTTCCAACACAAATTGTTATTCATTACTCCCATTCTGTATAATCTTAAAGGTGTCCAATAATATCTGTATTATTTTATATTGGGTGAATTTCCCTTTTACTTCCCTTATGTATTTTCCATTGTCCGATACTATTTTCAGCCATTCCCCGTCCTCCATTATACATCCTAGGTCTTTCTCCTATATTTCTTATTTTTTTTATTTTTTTTTTTTTTTTTTTTTTTTTTTTTATTGATTTTTTTTAACATATCAAAACTTTTTTACACACACATACAAAGCACGTTCAGCATCTAAGAAAAACAGATGCAAATGACAGAGACACCAAGAATAATAAAAAAAAGAAAAAGTAAATACATAAAATAAATAAATAAAAAAGATGAGTAAAAGCTTCTCATCACATCTTATGTTTGACACAACGTCTTAACGTCTTAATCAGCCATTGGTACGTAATTTCCCCCACGTTCAAGAAAGAATAAAAAAGGGTTCCAGACCTCCACAAACCTCCCATATTTACCTTTCACAATATAAGATACCTTTTCCATAGACATACTTATTGCCATTTCTTTCAACCTATACTTGGCGCCTTTTTATGTTCTTCCAGTGTAAAGCAATAAGACGTTTTGCTTGTAATAGACACGTCTATTAATGCGTATTCTTTACTTTTCAATGATATGTTTAGAGGGTATAGATGTAATATAAATATTTTTGCAGAAATTTGTATATTGATATTTAGGATTTTATCTATTATGCATTTCACATCTTTCCAAAATTTCATTATATGTTCACACTCCCAAACGCAATGGAATAGAGTGCCTTTAAAAGTGATACATTTAACACGCGTGTCCGGGATATTTTCATTATATTTGTGTAACATGGTGGGAGTTATGTAAGTTCGCATCAGCCATTTATATTGCAATAGTTTCAGTCTGACATTTACTGTCTGGGTTTGAACTTTCTTGCACGCCTTCATCCAGTCATTCACATGGATGTCCTCTTTTAAATCCTTCTTCCATGCTTCGAGTTTGTTATCTGAGGAGTCCTGTGACCCTGACACTATGCCATATAGTAGTGAAATCAAACCTCTGCTATAACAATCTTTTACCACTTCCTTCTCTAATATTGATAAAGATGGCATATCTAAAGAGTAATTTTGAGAAATGAAAATGAAATTCCTTATTTGTAGGCATTTAAAGAAATGATGTCTAGGTATATCGAATGTACGAACCAATTCCTCAAACGACATAAGTTTACTGGAGGAATATAGATCTGCTACTGTCTTAATCCCCTTATCTGCCCATATTTTAAAACCTGCATCCAGTCGACCTGGTTTAAACCTTGTATTGCCCCAGACGGGGCTGTGACAAGACAGGGTATTGGGGATGCCTAAATACTTCTTAATTTCATACCATACATTTATCATATTTAAGACTATTGGGTTAGAAATGTTTTTTCTAAGGTCCTTGAGTTCTGAGGAATATAGATACAAACTTAGAGGCAGGTCAGATGTGATTGCAGATGATTCCATATCCACCCAAGAGGGAGTAGCTTAGGAAGAAAAGTGAAACATGATGGTTCTTAATTGTGCAGCCCAATAGTACCACTGCAAATTAGGACACTTAAGCCCCCCTCTATCATATGGTAAATATAGAAGTGAAAGGCGGAGTCTAGGATGTTATTCCTTATGAAATTAGTAAATAGTTTAATTCTTAGAAAGAGGTGTTTAGGAGGCGCCAAAGGGATATTTTGAAATAGGAATAAGAGCTTGGGCTGAATATTCATTTTCAAAATATTTATACGACCTATTAGGGATGTGGGTAGAGATGTCCATCTTTCGATGGAATTATTCATATTTTCTAAAAGAGGGTCATAATTTGTTGAAACAATATTCTCAAGAGTTGGTACAATCTTTATGCCCAAATATGTAAAGCAATCCGTTGTTTTGAAAATGGATGCATGATGGTTGGGTTGTTGTCCATCTTCCTTATTCAGTAACATAAGCATGCTTTTAGAATTATTGATCTTGTATCCTGAGATCTTTCCAAACGAACTAATGAGTTATAGTAAAGCAGGGATAGAGTTACTAAGGTGTTTTAAAAACAGCAGGACATCATCTGTAAATAAGGCAATTTTATGTTCTATTTGACCAACAGTAATGCCTGTTGTGCCCAGTTTCCTAACTGCAATTGCAAAAGGCTCAATAGAGATTGCAAAGAGGAGTGGAGAGAGAGGTGAACCCTGTCGGCAGCCCTTAGAGATGGCGAATGATTTGGATACCATGTTATTTGTTAGCACCTCAGCTAAAGGATTGTTATAAAGTAACTTAACCCACTTGCAAAAAGCCAAACCTTGTCAGTAGTTCAAATAAATAGGGCCATTCTACCCTATCGAAGGCCTTTTCGGCATCCAGTGCTAAAACGGCAGTATCTTGTTCGCCCCTTTGGTCATGAAGAATGTTGAGAAGCCTTCTAACATTATGAAATCCCTGTCTACGTTGTATAAAACCATGTTGGTCCTCTCCTATCAGTCCAGATAGTATAACTTCCAAGTGCTTAGCCAAAACTTTACATAATATTTTTGTGTCTGAATTGAGGAGATTAGGAGGTAGATTAATATTATTTAAGAACTGTGTTTTGAAATTCTAAGTTAGGAGAGCACTCTGCACTATACAACTTTACAACTTTCATAATACTCTCAAAATGTTTCATTGATCTCCACTGGATCTATTATGTTTCCTGATGGACCCTCAATTGTAGTTATAGCTCGTTCAGTTTGTCTTTATTTGATCTGCCATGCAAGTAGTCTTCCTACTTTATCACCCTGTCCATAAAAGGTTTGTTTCATTTTCAGTACTTTTGCAGCTGCTCGGTCGCTGACATATCATTGTATCGGGCCCTTAGTGACAGTAGCTTATTATGATCATCTGCATTATCAGTTGTGTTGTGATGTATATCTTTTTCCAGTCGGGTAATCTGTTCATCTAACTGTTTCATCTCTTGCCTAGATTGTTTGGCTTTTGAGCTACAAAAGCCTATACTTTGACCCCTAATGAATGCTTTAAATGCTTCCCATCTTATACATGCTGAAGTTTCAGATATGTTAGTTTCATAGTATAGGTCTATCTGTTTACCTAGAAATTCTATGCATGATGGATCCTGGAGCCATCCTGTGAAAACGCCATTTAGGGGGGTCGCTCACCAATTTGCTATTGATATACATTAATGCTACTGCTGCATGGTCTGAGATAACCACACCGTGATATTGACAATCACAGACCTTGGGAAGCAATGGTGCCGAAATTAAGTGGTGAGTAGTAGAGTAGCATGAGTACGCTCTTGAGTTGGGGTTAAGATATCTCCAAATATCCAGCAGATTTAAATCCTTCATGAACTGTTGAATCAGTTTTCTTGATTTGGTATGTGTATTATCAATGCCCGTTGAACGATCTTTTATTGGGTCCAAAGTGCAATTCATATCACCTGCTATGAAGTATTGCCCTGATAAATTAGAGATTTGGAGAAATCAATCACTGTAAAAATTAGGATTATCGTCATGGCCCCATAAACATTAATTAAAAGACAAAAAATCCTTTAACAATTATAAATCTACCTGCTGGATCTTTAGTTATTTTGTCAACCTGTACGGGAATGGATTTATCAATTAGAATCATTACCCCTCTTGCGTTTGAAGTATAGCAACTAGAGAACACCTGACCCTGCCATCCCCTCTGTATTCTAACTATCTTCTGCCTTCATATGAGTTTCCTGTAAGAAGACCACTTTTGCCTGTAAGTGTTTGATTCTGTCCATTACTTGTTTAACTTTTTTAATGTTACCCATTCCCCTACAATTCCATGTAAGGAATTTTACCTTTCCATCTCAGACATCCCCTTTCATAGGTGTTAAGTTATGACCAAACATTTTTTCTGTAGCATATTCATTGAGCCTTGAGAAGCATAAACATAATATAAAAAGGAAAACAAACACAGAAAGAGACATCACACATACATTTAACCTGAACTTGAATCCCATAAAACTCGGATGGAACTCTCCATCCGCTGTGGATTACCCCCTCCCGCCCAGCCGTTCACTCCCCACATGCAGCTGTATGGTCCACACACCCGTGAGGAACACGCAGGCGCTGGAAACCCCTCTCCTAACTTCACACAATCCAAAACCTTGCTAGCCCACTTCTACTCCTGTTTTTAACCGCAGAACCTGTGCAGCATATTTGTCAGCATTATAGCTGTGAACTCCATACATGTACCATCCAAAGATACGCATATGTAAAAAAGGGAAAAAAAGAAGGATAGTAGCCTATGCATTCAGAGTGTGTCAAAATAAAAACAGCTGCCAGCTTTGTCCAGTCTATAAGGCGAACATATCTCATCCCGTCATGTTGAGACAAGTAATAAAAAAGTAAAAAAGCATAGCAGGCACCGCATAGGCTAAGAATAACTTTGCAGGCTACTGCCTGCATAAGTTGACAAAAAAAAAAAAAATAGTAACTGCTTTATTAATCCATAAGGCTTCATTCTGAGAGTGAGATAATGAACCTAATTACCTGAATTATCTCTGGCATAAACGAAAAAGAGGCTGGCAGTTCAACCTGTAGTTCTAATTTCTATTCCTTGTCCAATCCTTCCATGTAGCGTTCCACCTCAGCAGGGGTGTCAAACAGCGTGGATTTCTCCCGGTGTGTGAGAAGGAGCCGGGAAGGAAAGACGATCCTGTGTTTGTTGATCCCCCTGTAGCAAAGTCGTCTCCTCACCTCATCATAGGCCCTCTGTTTCTTGTGAATTTCCGCAGATACATCTGGATAGAATTGAATGGATTGGTCCTTATATATAAGCTTTCCCTTGGCTTTAGCCGCTCTCAATACTTGTTTTTTTTGTCTGTAGTTCAGGAACTTCATTATAAGGGTTCTTGGCGGGGGAACCGCTGCATTTACCATTTGCCGCCGCGGTGGTCTGACTCTGTGTGCTCGCTCCAAAGCTAGCGGGGCGTTAGCATCCAATTCCAGAAGTGTTGGCAGCCATTTCTCCAAAAACCCACATGCATCTCGTCCTTCTTCATTTTCCGGCAAACCAACGATTCTCAGATTGTTCCTCCGATTCCAGTTCTCCATGTCATCAGCTTTCTCCGTCAGTAATTTCAGCGGAGTTTCCAATGATTTTGTACGAGCCCGCAGACGAGCAGCCTCGTCTTCAGCCCCCGAAATACGTTCCTCTGCTTCTTCACTCTGTCTGCAACTTCCTCAATTAGCGAGAATACGCTGTCAATTTTATTTGAGACTTGGTTTTCCATCCCCTTGAATGCGTTTTCCATACCTTTTGATTGCATTCATGACATCTGCATTACTGGGAGTAGAATCCTCGTCTTTACCCGAGTCGTAGTCGCCATTTTCCTCCTTTCCTCCCCCTACAGCATGGTCCGATTCCAGCAGCATATATTGTTCTTCAGTGTTAGTTTTCTCTCTATTTGCTTTTTTCTTCCCTGTAGGCATCTTCAAACTTCAACTAGGTACGCCCCTTCACAACAAACAATGCTTGTGAGTAGATTAAGGATTTAACTTGACAATTGCAGGAGGGTCGCCACGACACTGCTTCTCAGCACCGCTCCATAACCGGAAGGCCTTTCTCCCATATTACTTTTAGGTTATTACAGTCGTTGCTGAGCAGTTGGTTGGTTGTTTTATAGAATACGGAAGCTAGATGGCACTCCACGGATAGCGTGAAGTAGTCCATGATGTGGTTTCCAACTGTGAACTGAATCTTGGTGGTAATACAGCTCCTGATTTGTAGGTACTTCCAAAAATTTTCTTTCCCCTTGAGCTTGTATTTTCTAGATAAGTCTGAGTATGACACAAACAAGTCCTCTTCAAAAAGATCAGCAATGTTACATATACCATTATTATGCCATTTCTTCCAAAATACTGATGTCTTCTCAATTTTAATCATAGAGTTATGCGATAGAGAGGAGTAGGATTGCTTATTGTGTGACAGTTTAAACATTTTATGTGTTTTAGTCCAAATTTCTTTGGAGTGTGACATGATAGGATTGAATAAGTCAGGTGAAGACTGGGAGAGTCTATCTAAAGGCGAAAATGGAAATGCCAACTTATTTTCAATAGCAACCCAATCTAATTTATTATCTTTAGTCCAGTGCTTGACTATTTTGGCCATTTCGAAGGAAATACAATACAATCTTGGGTCTGGCAGTCCCAGTCCTCCTTTATCTCTAGGTGAACACATTTTGCTAAGCTTAATTCTGGGCCTTTTCCCCTCCCACAAGAAGTCTTTAATTATTGTGTCATATTGTTTAAAAATCTGAAGAGAAGTAGTAACTGGTACCATCATAAGTATGTAATTGAATTGTGGTGATATCACCATTTTTATGACGTTAACCTTTCCCCATAATGTGTCCCCTAATTTTACCCCATTTATCTAAATTTGTTTTTATTTTTTGTAGTACTGGTTCAAAGTTTAATGCCGGTATGTCCTCAATATCCTGGCTTAGTTTTATTGCCAAATATTTCATCCCTTTTGGAACCCATTTAAACCCAAACTGTGACACTGAAGTTGAATTACATAATCCCGAAATAGGCATACCCTCTGACTTTGTCCAATTAATCTTGTATCCTGATAATTTGGAATATGATTTTATTGTGTCCAAAGTGTCACAAAATGCAGGGCTCTCAAGTTTTGAAGACGGGCAAGAGTGACATTCAGCCCTGGACTGTAATATTAAGTTTGAGCAAGATTTCTAATCATGTTCAAAACTTTGTGCATACTCAAAATATATCTGTGTTCTATGAGATTTGGAGGAGTCGTGATATTTTGAGAAAAATAGTTATAATAGTCACTATATTTCAGAAAATAATCTACCTGCACCATAGTCTGCTGTGCGTTACGTGATTGCTCTGCTGATACGGTAGATCTCAGATCCTCTGACAGAAACAGAGCCCTGTTTGGGTCTTTGAATGAGCGAACGTTTAGGGAAGTGTCTGTACGCCGCTCTATGCTTTTTCTCTTTTCATTGGTTGTTGCGTTAAATCTTACCCAGATACAATAGTGCTATTTTCTGATTGCTATTGTGTAGCCCCTTTCTTTTTTTTTGATTGGCTGATAAGTGGCACGCTCAATTAAGAACTCCAGGGGAGACGCGCTTGATTCCTGCCGGATCCATAGTGAGAGTGGTGCGCCAGAGAAATTTGGGGCGCTGCGGCATATTAAATATATTATAAATAGTTTTTCCGCGTGAGAAATACGTGTGGTGGGATTGCGTGACAAAAGACCGAAATGAGTGACTGTCACGCTCAATGCGTGACACTTGAGAGCCCTGCAAAATGGCTGCCACGTCACGGCCAGTCCCTGGGACAAAAACTCAAGCTGTTATAACTTTTCATCTTTAAAGGAACACGCCGACTTATTGGGACTTTAGCTTATTCACCGTAACCCCCAGAGTAAGACAAGTCGATACATACCCTTCTCGTGTCCGTGCGTGTTGTAACGCTGTCGGACGGTTCCACCGGTAGCTTAGCCTAGCACAGAACCTGCAAGTAACTGGTTCCAAATAGCCTACTGCTCCGAATAAGTGACAAAATAACGCCAACATGTTCCTATTTACATGTTGTGATTTGTAGAGTTACAGCGTGTACAAAAAACAACGTAGCATGAGACACAGCCATCTTCTAACCGTAAACAAACTGGGAACTATATTCTCAGAAAGGCTTGCTGCAAAGCAAATCACTCCGCCCAAGTAGCAGAAGTAGCAGAGCTTCGCCTTTCTGAGAATATAGTTCCCAGTTTGTTTACGGTTAGAATATGGCTGTGTCTCATGTTACGTTGTTTTTTGTACACGCTGTGACTCTACAAATCAAAACATGTAAATAGGAACATGTTGGCGTTTTGTCACTTATTCGGAGCAGTAGGCTAGTTGGAACCAGTTACCTGCAGGTTCTGTGCTAGGCTAAGCTACCAGTGGAACCGTCAGCGTTACAACACGCACGGACACGAGAAGGGTATGTATCGACTTGTCTTACTCTGGGAGTTACGGTGAATAAGCTAAAGTCCCAATAAGTTGGCGTGTTCCTTTTTAAGATCTTAAAGAAGGCACGGACCACATTTGAAGTCGATCAGACAAAAACTCTAGGAGGAGCTTGTTTAAGTACGACTCATGAAAATTGCAAAAAATGCACCATCAATTCAAAATAACGAACTTCCTGTTGGGTTAAGAATGTACCTCCAATAGGCTTTTTTTTGTACGTCTGGATTAAAGTGGTGATACCCGAGCCCGATGGGCCGGGCCGAGTTCGGACAGATATTTAGAAATGATGTTCCGGTCGGGCTCGCTCACATCAGCGCAATAAGGTATTTGTTGTAAAATGGTGCTGCAGCTCCTTTTTAAGAGGTGTGTGTGTGTGTGTGTGTGTGTGTGTGTGTGTGTGTGTGTGTGTAAAGTGGGCCGAAGAGAGATAGAGAAAGAGGTAGCAGGATGCGACTGGAGCAGAGTTGGTGGAATAAGTATAAGTTTTTAAGTAGCCTACACAATGTGTGCGGTGTCCGAAATAAACCCCAGACTGAAAGCCAAGTTAATTTATTTGTTCACCAGAAACGGGATTTTAACCCTGGAGGTAACGAGTCTCCCCTGGTTTTCTGATCACGGTCGGAAACGAAGCAATCGGGAAAGGTTAAAACATTGAACATTTTAAATTAAACAGCTTATTAACGTGCGCTTCTTGCCCCGTGTGCGCTGATGCGCTCATCTGTTGACATTTCCGAATGCCTTCCTACAGTTGCTTAATAAAAGTGGGCTTTCCACACAAACAAACGTACTGTAAAGTGTCATTAGTATGAGGGAAAAAAAATGAGATTTTACCTGTGTCGGGCTTGGGCCGGGCTCGGACATAAATATATTGATGCCTGTCGGGCTTGGGTCGGGTTCGGTTACTGCTCTGTCGGATGCGGGCCTGGCTCGGACAGAAAAATGCGGCCCGATCACCACTCTAGTCTGAACATGATACATATGCGTACCAATTTTCATTTATATATGTCAAATTTAAAGTTAAGGGCTTTAAATTAGGGGGCTCTTTTTTACACGCCTATTAACAAAACCCTTAAAATATCACATTTTTCACCAGTCCTGATGCGTGTGCAAATTTTGGTGAATTTAATTGAAGGTTTATTTTCACGCGAGAGCATCCAGTCAATTAACCAAAAGACACCCCCCCCCCCAATATCGTATACGTCTTCTCTACCGCAACACCATGGACGACGAGAGTTTTCCTCTGGATGGAAAAACATAATAGATCCTTATAAGAACACCGCCAGAAAAGAGAAGGCATGGCGTTTAATTACAGGAGTGCTTGGAGTGGAAGGTAGATACTAGCACCAACACGTGATTGTTCTTTAAAGTAGCCTACTTGTAGAGAATAAATCTGCGAGTCGGGCAGGCAAGACGCTCCGGGAGACACTCCTGGTGTGGCATGGTGCGTGGCGGAGGACGGAAGAAACCACGGCACAGCCGGAACGCAGCACAGACCACCCGGTGGAAAAAATCTGGGTTAACTGATGCATGGTGCTTCTTAAAGGTTCCATGGCATGAAAATTTCACTTTGAGATTTTTTAACATTAATATGAGTTCCCCTGTCCTGCCTATGGTCCCCCAGTGGCTAGAAATGGCGATAGGTGTAAACCAAGCCCTGGGTATCCTGTTCTGCCTTTGAGAAAATTAAAGCTCAGATGGGCCGATCTGGAATCTTGCTTCTTATGAGGTCATAAGGAGCATGGTTACCTCCCCTTTCTCTGCTTTGCCCGCCCAGAGAATTTGGCCCACCCAGAGAGAGAGACATCATGGCTTTCAAACGAGAAAAGTGGCAGTTGGTCAAGGTGTTATATATCTTTTTGTTCACGTTATAGGTTTTAAAAGTGAAAAAGATAAAGTCCACCCCAAAGGGACTTTCTAGCTTCCAGAGAAAACACTGCTCCAAACAGCTCTATTGTAGTCCAGCCTTTATTTCCGTGACGAACGTCCGTCACTTTGTGACACGTTATAATGCTTGCCTAGCTGCTAGCGTGGCACGCCCTCATACCCTGCTTCTGACTGGCTAGTAGTCCTTACCTAGGTACTGTGCATGTGTAACAGAAGTGAGATGCCTCACTCGGTAGCTAAAACGAAGAGCTCAACACACAGGGTGAAAAGAGGAGCTGCAGCAATGTGCAGTACAACAAAATATAGTGTTTTTTGAAAATTAAACTATGTAAACCTATTCTGGTACAACCTCTAAATACAATTATGAACCTGAAAATTAAAACTAACATATCTTCTGAGGAAAAAGTGGAATTGAAGGATACAACTCAAAATAGATCAAATTGATAAGGATTTAGCTAAAAGTGCATTTATAAGATTAAGAGCCAAATGGCTAGAGGATGGAGAAACAAACTGCCAACTGTTTTTGTTCTTTCTCTTGAAAAAATTAATAAATGAATGTGGAGCTCACTGTACAGATGCAGAAGAGATTTCCAGCTTTGTCTCTTCATTTTATGGCAACCTTTACACATCCAAATTCGTGAAAACGTGAAAATTGAATCTCTAAATTAAAGAAAGATGTTCCTGTTATTGAGGAGGACCTGTTACTCAGAGGTTACAATAAATTAAATTAAACAGCACTGAAAAAAGAGAAATCACCAGGTATTGATGGTCTTTCAGTTGAATTTTATATACATTTTTGTAACTTTATTTAAAATCCCTTTTGTTGCATGTATAAGGAATGAATCCGTCATAGAGAAAAATGTACAACTATGAAACAGGGTATTATCTCCTTTAATACCAAAGCCTGATAAAGACATTTTATTAATAGATAATTGGCGGCCCATCACAATATTAGCCATTGATTATATAATTTTGGCTTTAGCTTTTGCAAAGAGATGAAAGACAGGACTTGATCATATCGTTGCTGAAACCCAGCCAGGTTTTATTAAGGGTCGACATATTAGTAATAATATAAGACTTGTATTAGACCTATTGGACTATGCAGACTCAGTACATTTAAAAGCTTTCATTATTTTATTAGACTTTTATAAAGCCTTTGATACCGTTATATAGCTTATAGAATGTCTCATTGCGGAGCTTCTCAAATTTGTAATTTGCCATCAATTTACGTAAAGCTGCCCTTATTCGAACTTCACACAGTTGATTTTCTCGCATAAAAAAGGCTTAGAAGTGAATTATGTGATGAAATAGCAGACAAAAACTGTAAAAAGATTCCAGTTGTCGACCAAAACGGCAAGCCGCAGTTGTTCCGGCACTTTACATTGTGGGATACAGTAGGCGAGAGAGATTGGCGTACTGGAGATTTTCTCTGAATCGGTACGATATCCAGGTATTTTTGGCGTATTGCAGATTTTGCTTTTGTTTGCATGCTACATTTCGGCCAAATCAGTACGCACTGCTAGTATAGTATAGAAGCTGACTTTTTGTTGCCAGCAGGTAGCGTTATAACGGAGTCAATATTGTACATGTAGATGTCCTCAGGCCTGGCATCATGCATGAGAATTGCCAAACAATGTTGTCAGTGTTGTCAGAGCCTTAATGAATACTGAGCTGGTCAATGAGAATGTGTGTGTGTATATATAATTCATTCTTTTCATATTCAATTGAGTATCCATAGTTGAAAAAAATAAAATATTCAATATTTACAAACTCAAAAAAGCTAATAACTAGCTTGTTTTTCATACTTTTTATGCTCAAGTCACAAATAGGAAGTGAAAAAATGGGCCACAGACAGAATTTGATATTCATTGTGTCCGATTTGTGTGACCAGAGGCCTGTACTACGAAGCAAGATTTGGCATTAACGAGGTAACTTCAGGTTCAACCCAGGGTTTTCTGTACCACGACGGTGGATCACTTGTTACCGGGTTAAATTGCCGTGGTAACTTATGCTGAACACCTAACCTGCTCGGGAGCAGGTTACGTTGGAGATTAGAGATCAACTGGTGTAAAAGCACCGCCTACTGACCAATACTTGATTGGTAATGGCGTCACCGTTCTTAGAAGATCAGGCGGAGCTCGGTTCACGGAGACAGGGAGAGAGAGAGGGATGCGCTCATAAAAGTTAAAACATTTAGAGACCGACAACCCCCTTAACATTCCCTGATGGGTATGTTTTATAGAGATTTTAATGGGAGGGAATTACATATAGGCTAACGACATCTTGAGCCGTGTGTTGCCAATGCGCACATCGGTTTGAATTATGTTTTTATACATTTTATTTGCTCTCACATCGCTTCCACTGCCAGGGTTGCAACTGAAATAATAGGCTAAAGCAACGGTAGTTTATGGAAAGCACAAGTGTAATTATGGTCAGATCTAGTGCCTGACTGATGGGGAAGATATTGATAAGTGTTGTGATTTACGCATTTACAACGTCGGCTATTTTTTTTGCCAGCTTTCCTCCTGTTTTAGGAAGCAGCGACTGTATTACGTTTTGCCTGCAAAACCGTGTCTGTGTTCTTCATATTTATGTAGAATTATAATTTGCTTTTCTTATATACAGTATGCGGCTCTGGTAGATGTTTGCGATTGGTCATGCTGTGCAAACACCGCCTCTTTTATGTGAATGCGCGCGCCGCTGGATTGGGAAACCCTGGGTTGATTGAACTAGTTGTTAACCACCGTCGTGACACAGCTTATGCGGGACCGCAGTTGTTAGGGTTAGTATAGGTTTTAAAAGTGAAAAAGATAAAGTCCACCCCAAAGGGACTTTCTAGTTTCAGAGAAAACACTGCTCCAAACAGCTCTATTGTAGTCCAGCCTTTATTTCCGTGATCGAACGTCCGTCACTTTGTGACACGTTATATTCTGGTACAACCTCTAAATACAATTATGAACCTGAAAATTAAAACTAACATATCTTCTGAGGAAAAAAGTGGAATTGAAGGATACAACTCAAAATAGATCAAATTGATAAGGATTTAGCTAAAAAGTGCATTTATAAGATTAAGAGCCAAATGGCTAGAGGATGGAGAAACAAACTGCCAACTGTTTTTGTTCTTTCTCTTGAAAAAATTAATAAATGAATGTGGAGCTCACTGTACAGATGCAGAAGAGATTTCCAGCTTTGTCTCTTCATTTTATGGCAACCTTTACACATCCAAATTCGTGAAAACGTGAAAATTGAATCTCTAAATTAAAGAAAGATGTTCCTGTTATTGAGGAGGACCTGTTACTCAGAGGTTACAATAAATTAAATTAAACAGCACTGAAAAAAAGAGAAATCACCAGGTATTGATGGTCTTTCAGTTGAATTTTATATACATTTTTGTAACTTTATTTAAAATCCCTTTTTGTTGCATGTATAAGGAATGAATCCGTCATAGAGAAAAAATGTACAACTATGAAACAGGGTATTATCTCCTTTAATACCAAAGCCTGATAAAGACATTTTATTAATAGATAATTGGCGGCCCATCACAATATTAGCCATTGATTATATAATTTTGGCTTTAGCTTTTGCAAAGAGATGAAAGACAGGACTTGATCATATCGTTGCTGAAACCCAGCCAGGTTTTATTAAGGGTCGACATATTAGTAATAATATAAGACTTGTATTAGACCTATTGGACTATGCAGACTCAGTACATTTAAAAGCTTTCATTATTTTTATTAGACTTTTATAAAGCCTTTGATACCGTTATATAGCTTATAGAATGTCTCATTGCGGAGCTTCTCAAATTTGTAATTTGCCATCAATTTACGTAAAGCTGCCCTTATTCGAACTTCACACAGTTGATTTTCTCGCATAAAAAAGGCTTAGAAGTGAATTATGTGATGAAATAGCAGACAAAAACTGTAAAAAGATTCCAGTTGTCGACCAAAACGGCAAGCCGCAGTTGTTCCGGCACTTTACATTGTGGGATACAGTAGGCGAGAGAGATTGGCGTACTGGAGATTTTCTCTGAATCGGTACGATATCCAGGTATTTTTGGCATATTGCAGATTTTGCTTTTGTTTGCATACTACATGCTACATTTCGGCCAAATCAGTACGCACTGCTAGTATAGTATAGAAGCTGACTTTTTGTTGCCAGCAGGTAGCGTTATAACGGAGTCAATATTGTACATGTAGATGTCCTCAGGCCTGGCATCATGCATGAGAATTGCCAAACAATGTTGTCAGTGTTGTCAGAGCCTTAATGAATACTGAGCTGGTCAATGAGAATGTGTGTGTGTGTATATATATAATTCATTCTTTTCATATTCAATTGAGTATCCATAGTTGAAAAAAATAAAATATTCAATATTTACAAACTCAAAAAAGCTAATAACTAGCTTGTTTTTCATACTTTTTATGCTCAAGTCACAAATAGGAAGTGAAAAAATGGGCCACAGACAGAATTTGATATTCATTGTGTCCGATTTGTGTGACCAGAGGCCTGTACTACGAAGCAAGATTTGGCATTAACGAGGTAACTTCAGGTTCAACCCAGGGTTTTCTGTACCACGACGGTGGATCACTTGTTACCGGGTTAAATTGCCGTGGTAACTTATGCTGAACACCTAACCTGCTCGGGAGCAGGTTACGTTGGAGATTAGAGATCAACTGGTGTAAAAGCACCGCCTACTGACCAATACTTGATTGGTAATGGCGTCACCGTTCTTAGAAGATCAGGCGGAGCTCGGTTCACGGAGACAGGGAGCGAGAGAGGGATGCGCTCATAAAAGTTAAAACATTTAGAGACCGACAACCCCCTTAACATTCCCTGATGGGTATGTTTTATAGAGATTTTAATGGGAGGGAATTACATATAGGCTAACGACATCTTGAGCCGTGTGTTGCCAATGCGCACATCGGTTTGAATTATGTTTTTATACATTTTATTTGCTCTCACATCGCTTCCACTGCCAGGGTTGCAACTGAAATAATAGGCTAAAGCAACGGTAGTTTATGGAAAGCACAAGTGTAATTATGGTCAGATCTAGTGCCTGACTGATGGGGAAGATATTGATAAGTGTTGTGATTTACGCATTTACAACGTCGGCTATTTTTTTTTGCCAGCTTTCCTCCTGTTTTAGGAAGCAGCGACTGTATTGCGTTTTGCCTGCAAAACCGTGTCTGTGTTCTTCATATTTATGTAGAATTATAATTTGCTTTTCTTATATACAGTATGCGGCTCTGGTAGATGTTTGCGATTGGTCATGCTGTGCAAACACCGCCTCTTTTATGTGAATGCGCGCGCCGCTGGATTGGGAAACCCTGGGTTGATTGAACTAGTTGTTAACCACCGTCGTGACACAGCTTATGCGGGACCGCGGTTGTTAGGGTTAGTGAAGCCGCGTAACTGAAAGAAATCCAGGGCATGTTGATCTTGATTCGTAGTACAGGCCTCAGGAAGTTGCTGATTATGTTATGTGTCTTGCACATGAGTAATTACTTATTTTTAATTGATTTAAATTTTCCGATTGGATTCCTAATTGAATGTGAAAAGAACAATTCATAGACAGATTGAGATTCTCCACTGTTTTTTGTTTTGCATTGTAGAGGGATGTGCACCTTTGAATAAACTGAGAACAGAAGAAATACAATGAATGTGAAAGTAGTGATATTAATATCTCTGATAATCTTTTGTGAAACTGCTATAATGGGAAAAAAATATTATGAAAAATCTCAAAGTGCAGAGAAAATAGTAATGTCTCTCACCCCAGTTTCTAATAAATATATCCTGGTATTTATAATGCTTTTCTTTTGTTGCTGTGTGTTTTTCTGTGTTTCAGTGCTTTGTCCTGATCATGACTTCAGGCCAGATGTGGAACCACATTAGAGGACCACCTTATGCACACAAGAACCCCAGCACTGGACAAGTTGTAAGACAGAAACACACTTTTTACCATATATCCTCATTCACAATACTATTTAACTTTTTGTGTATTTTTTTAGAGTTACATCCATGGCAGCAGTCAGGCCCAGTTTGTGGCTGAGACACACATCGTCCTACTCTTCAGTATCCTTCAGGTGTATGCATACTCACTTTTACAGTAAGCACACACTAGATACTTGGGATTAGACCAACAATACATATATTTTTCTCTATTAACTCAAATTGCACAGATGGAAACAAAGCCCATGCAAAACTAATTCTTAGACCTTAGTCCACACATACACAAGAGTTTTTATAAACAGGGTTTTTCCCTCCTTCGTTCTCAAAACAAATCCCATCCACGCAAGCACTATTTTAAAAGAGATCTAATATATTATTATACTGTATTCAGTTTCATATTTTTATTTTGTGTTTCTACTAGAAAATGTTTACATGCTTTAATGTTAAAAAAACATTTTATTTTTCTCATACTGCTCATGGCTGCTGCGCCTTTATTTAACCTCTGTCTTAGACGCTCTGTTGGAGTGCCTGTCTCTTTGACCCCCCTCCCGAAAAAGTCCAGTCTGCTCGGATTAGTTAGCGTTTTTTGGATCTCCGGAGTCTCTGCATCTGTGCTCTGCTGTTACTGTCTCCGTACAGTCCGTTGCAAATAACTATATAGCGGTTTATATTTATATAGCGGTTTATATTTATAGAGTTTACATTCTGAAAAATCACCAATAACAGGGTTTTTCCTGGCACAGAATGGTCATATGAAGCAGGAGGTCTGGGTGTCCTCCCCCAGAAAATTTCTGATACATTTTCATGTATGATTTTCCTTTTGCGCTGGCTAAAAACTTCTTTGGGGGGCGCCAAAACTTTCTCTATGCAGGAAAAAACCTGAATAAAGGCTTCTAAATCAAAAACTACACAATGGGACATGTTCCAGCAGGAATGTGATCCAAAATTGGGGCGAAAACAAGATCTGCAATCAAGATTACAGGTTTTTCTGACTTTAGCTTGTAGCTACATGTGGCAGTGTATGTAATGTAAACGCTGCGGTAGCTTGCCTGCATGGAGCAGATAGATAGAAAGAAAGAAAGAAAGAAAGAAAACCTGCTCGGTATGACGCCATGAGCACCATTGCACAAATTTTAGCCTCATTTGTGACGCCTTAACAAAGGAGATAATGGTGCCCACTCTGGCGTGACGAGCCAAAACCTCAATTCCCCTGTCTACATGACAACACTGAAAACGGAGTACCTAAAAAATATTCACCCTGGCAGAAGCATTTCAAAAGTTTCAGAGACTTAAACGTACAATACGTAATTTTCTGCCACTTTTAATGACGTTGTGAAGTTTTAAGAATTATGTGAGTTGTAGTTTTCATTGTTAAACCCCATCGTCGTTTAGAAAGCATCTGTTCACGGACAAGTTTACCCATTTAAGTTTTATCACTTTAAGAATTTCGGCAGGGAGGAGATTTTCGGCACGAACACCGGTAACTTACAGCCGCTGTTCTAACTCAAGTGCCTGGGGTCTGAGACCGTTAGCGTCCTTAGCACCCGGCGCTGGAGTTAATTACTGGCCGGGTCTTGCTTTGCCAGACCTTCCTCCACAGCGCTGCGGAGGAGGGTCTGGCTGTCCACTCAGCATTCCAGAATGGGGGGGGAAAACGTGCTCTGGTTTATTGGCATTTCTTTAAACCAATCACAATCGTCATGGGCGGCATTAAGCACTGGTCAAAGCCACGGTGCCTCTGCAAAATAGCCTTGGGAAGGAACTTGTCTTGGTGGAACGTGTACGTTCAAAAGTTGTTTAAGTCGTGCAACAGAAAACTCAGATTGGACAGATAGTCTAGCTAGCTGTCTCAATTTACCCTGCACAGAGATCTGAGGAGCAGTGAACCATAGTCCTCATAAATCGACCGGAGTTTAAAATTCCAACACAAAGAAAGTGGAAAATAACAGACATCTGGAGCAATCCCGGAAGTGGAACGTCATGGATATAGACTAGGATTGCTGTAATGATAGTGGCTGGCTGCTGGCTGCTAGCTGGCTGGGGGCTGACTGTGGATGTGTTCCTAGGGCTGTTGTCAGCTCTCATCATGACTGAAGGTAAGGTAATTATCCATAGGCAGTGTAGTACTACCTACAGTAGATGGTGGTTGGCACGCTCCCAGTTTGGAGAAGCATATGAGAGTCCCGACACAGACTATGTACTGCTAATGGGGCAGCAGCAAAACACACCTAAAAGAAGGCCCACCTAAAAAAATAAAAAAAAAAATCTATATCCGTTTAACTGTACACTATATTTAGAATATTTTCCCCACTCTTGTCGTAAGCCCTTTTTTTTGGCACTACATTTTCTCAACCGTAGAACATCAACTTTTTTTTTGTTGGCTAAAATAAGTTTTGCTGGAGCCCCTGTCCATGGCAGTACATAGCTTAAGTTCTGTGTATGTAAGAATGTACTGTATATGCATGAGAGTATGCATGGATGTGCAAGTGCTTAGTAACTGTATATATGTATATGAAAGTAAATAATTCAATTTTGCCCTCGGCGGCTTCTTATATCCATGCCTGGACTCCCGTCTGCTTCTTCAAACTGGGAACATGCCGACCGCGATCTACTGTAGCTGTAACACACTGACTACGCATAAGTATCTCCTACAACCCCACTTCAAAATATCTAAACTATTACTATAAAGTGGCACCTGGTGGGTTGTAGCCAGGGTTGGGAGGGTTACTATGAACATGACTAATTACCTGTTAAAAAATGTAGCCAGTAACGTAATCCAAGTATTAGAATTTTAAAGTAATGTAACTTGATAACTTTCCGTTACTTTTGGATTACCTCAAAAGCAAATATGGGCATAACTTGCACTGTACTGTTGCCCTTTCTGCTTTCAATACAAAAATAATAAATAATCTCCCCATTTTCATAAAATGTATCTGTAATTTGATTACGTCTTTTTTTTCTATAACTTTTAATGAGATACGGTTTTATTCCAATTACATAACATTGTTCCATGTATTCCATTGTATTCCTCCCTAAGCGTTGTTGAATTGTAGTGGTTTGAGTTGTCTAAACCTTGACCTTACTGTCAGATGCTGCTGTTACCATGGGAATGGTGCTGCTGTGTGAGGCCGCTACCTCTGACATGGACATTGGAAAGAGGAAAAGTATGTGTGCACACACACACACACACACACACTGTTTATTAATTTTCCTTGGCTTTTTTCTGTACACTCACGTTGTACAAATGCTTACTGCGAGTTAGAGATGGTCCGATAGCATTTTTTGCTTCCCGATACCGATTCCGATACCTGAACTTGCGTATCGGCCGATACCAAGTACCGATCCGATACTAGTGTGTCATATATTTTATGTTTTAAGAACTGTATACTATCCCTGTATGGATGTGATATGATTTCTATCTTTGTTGTCAGTCTGGCTCAGGTTAAACTCTTTGTGAAACATGAATGCCACAGAACGGTCTTTTATTATCCAGTTTGACAGTTAGTTATAACGGGAAAAAGAACATAAATAAACTACTTTAACGTATTTTTTCTTTAGGGCTTTATTACGTGGTATCGGATCGGTGCATAAACTCCAGTACTTCCCGATACCAGCGTTTTTAGGCAGTATCGGAGCCGATACCGATACTGGTATCGGAACATCTCTACTGCGAGTGCAATAGTAATTTAAGCCTATATGCGTGCAGTATAATGGTCAGCACCACAGTGCACAAGCTACAGCGGAAAGAGTAGAGGAGCAATGGAAGAGCACACAAGTAAAGCAGGACTCAAGACTAACTGTACTTTAACTTAACTTTATTAGTAGCACTTTAGCCCCTAACTAAAAAATTTTAGGGGCACAGGCAGAAAATGTAAAAGTATTATTACTGTCAATGTAGCCTACTGTATTATTGCCTCTGCGTCATACAGGCCTTCGCCTCCTCTCTATCTTTTGTTAACACTGAAATACCAATCATATCTAAGGTGATTAAGCTTCCATGAAAAGGGGAGTCTCTAACTATCTAACACCCAGTGTGGGAAAGATGAGGTGATGAAGGAGCCAGTGAGAGGAGCTCACGACACTCGCACAAGCACTATTTGTTTTTACGAGCTAAATGGTTATATATTTAGCAGCCTATATGTATTTTTTTTTTTCTTCATAGAAGCGGTCTCTGCTGTCACATCTCTACCTCTCCACAAGTGAGGGAGTGGTACCACAGCGTGTAGCAAATGTCAGAGCTGACATTAGCATTAATGTAAAAATGGAAATAAATCGGTGAATGCACAGCCAATTAAGTGATATCTCGCAGTTGTGGTGTTGAAATAAAACCCTGTCCTTTTTGTTTGTGATGACTCCACGAAAGCGAGACACACAAGTGTAGATCACAGCGTTATGCAGTTGACTAATCACTCACGGACCTTCCCCCTCTCACCCACATTGGCCAACTCTGGCAGACTCGCTCTCTTCTCTCTTTTAAACATGAAATAAATTTTTTTTAAAATGTCATCAAATTTGCAGGTTACACAAGTAGCAGGTTACCGCAAGTAGTTCAAAAAATAGTCGCAGTCTAGAACCCTGTAAAGGGAAGGTGTTGATTTATAGGAATTTGGTGAAATGTGTAGCCCTTTTTCCTCCATGTTAATCGCCAATGTAGGGGGCCAGACAAACAAATTAAAGCTGCAAGCAGCAATGTACGGGCACTGAAACCTCTGCGTACATCAGGGTTAATGGCGGGACGGCGTTCCACGCGGCCGTGCATCTGTGCGACCGTCGGACACCGGGCAGATAAGTTTTTTTTTAAAGTGTGGAGTGTGCGGCGTTCAGGGCTTCCGCGCAGTCTTAAAAAGTCTAAAATTTCAAAATCAAAATTTTAGACCTTGAAACATCTTAAATTTGGCGAAGTATTTCGTTCTGTCTTAAATAATTTACAACCTGATCTCACAGAATTCCGTGAAATGAACACGGCCCCTTAAAGCGTAACTCTCGCCAAAATGCAACCTAGGGTCTTTTTGTGAATGTACCCGAGTCAAACTTTCTTTAAAAGCATATTTAAGACGGAATCGCCACTTTTAAGATTTACCAAATTTTCGTTTTTCGGTCAAATGGCCTTTTGAATGGGAGTGCTAGGGGCACTTTTATGCTAGCCTCAAAATAGCTATTTTTAAAACACTAAGAAGGTTCGACACAACATGCTCAAAACCTTTCTTTTTAGTAAACTCTGTGTACACAAACAATGTTGTCAATGCTTTCGTTAAGGTGTAGAGCCCCTGGTGATACTTCAAGCAAAGTTTCATGTTGTGTCGAGCCTTCTTAGTGTTTTAAAAATAGCTATTTTGAGGCTAGCACAAAAGTGCCCCTAGCACTCCCATTCAAAAGGCCATTTGACCGAAAAACGAAAATACGGTAAATCTTAACAGTGGCGATTTCGTCCTAAATATGCTTTTAAATGAAAGTTTGACTCAGGTACATTCACAAAAAGACCCTAGGTTGCATTTTCGCTAGAGTTAAGCTTTAACTCAAAATCTGTGGCAGTTTCACGGAATCCCCAAAAATTTGTGATGGGCCCATGGAAGAATTCCGTGAAATGAACACGGATCGCCGAAAATTCCGTGATGGGCCCACGGAAAGAATTCCATGAAATGAACACGGCCCCTTAAGTTGATAGTCTAGTAGCCAACTAGGTGAACCCGGAAATGTTGAGTACACCAAAGTTTTATTGCAGAAATGTGAAGTATGGGTCCCCAGTATACATAAACTGCTGGGTGCTAATTTGCATATGTTGAGCAATTTGCATAATTAGCATTATTAACTTAATCGTCCATTTTGACCACATATTTTGCACTGTATGGCCAATTTCTACAATATATGACATATTTTGATTTATTTAGGCACATTTTGATTACTTTCAGGCATAATTTTAGGTTATTTTTATGGTAAACGCAATAATCTTACATTTCAGAATCATGAGTGCTCTTGTGAATGTTGATGCATTGTTTTCAGGGTGTAGTGAAGCTGAATCCCCTCCTGACACTTTTGAAGATTCAAAATAGCTTTTTGGATAAACGATGAATCTTTGTTAGGCTGAATGTTATGCATTTCTGGAGGAAAAAGCAATTCGGGTATTTGACGTAACTTGGATTCTGCAACTGTACGATACATATTAATGGTGTAGCTCTTTAAGACACCCAATGAGATGACATCACCTAAGCCCATCACCATGTATGTACAAATATACACTATATACATGCCATACAAGACAGGCCCCGCAAGTCGCTAGGGCCACGCCCGAATGGCAGAAGGGCTGCCCAGGTTGGTCCGCAAGTCGCAAGATCCAACGAGGTGCCTGTGCACTGTCAGTCTTCTGGGTTAAAATGGAATTACAGGTTGTTGTTGTTAGCCTAGAAATCTAGACGCACCCTAGCAGCAGCAAATTTAATTTGCAGCCAGGGGGGTCTAGGCACTCTCTGTTGGCTTGACAAACCAAACTCTGGTCAGGCCAATCACATCGTGTATAGAGTTGGTAGGCGGGCTTATGGCTGCTGCTGCTGTTAAGCTTTTCTTTGAGCAAAGAACGGCACTGAAATTCTTAAAAAAGGGAAGATGTGTTCGGAGGTTTGCCGACCAGATACAGCAAAAGGTTAATCTATCAACTAGCTCCACTACCTTCTTCGTTGTTCTGCCTGGTTGTAGCGCTATCCTATTGCGTGCAGAGGGAATTTGAAAGACAACCGTTTATCCCGCCCCTCGGATTGAGCTCCGTCAACGGTGAGTTCCCAGACCCAACATCTTGTCAGGCTAGGTTGTTGTTGCACTGTCTCAGATTTTGTTCAAACCTTGTCTATATCAAGAATGTGTCCCAAAACCAAGGTCTGTAAAATATTTCTGTTCAAATCCTATGTCTTCATATTTTCAGCCCTTGAAATTACTTCAGTTTTACAGCCTGAAAATCACATTTTGGCTGTTTATAGCATTATCTCTTTTAATGTGATAAAAAGACTAAATAATAATAATTTTGACTATGTGTATATATGTAAGGTGCTGGAAAAAGCTTTAAAATGGACCTTGAAAGTGCTAGAAAAGTGCTTGAATTTGACCTTGGAAAAGGTATACGAAGCCTGTGCTTTGAGTGGTCACTATGCCTGACTGTGTGTGTGTGTGTGTGTGTGTGTGTGTGTGTGTGTGTGTGTGTGTGTGCGCGCGCGCACACGTGTATGGTGTCAGTTATGTGTGTAGCAGGTATTGGTCTGGTGATGCTGTTCTTTAGCTGGCTGCTGTCCATTTTCAGGGCAAAGTACCATGGATACCCATACAGGTAAAGACAGAGAGACACATCATAACTGTTTATCTTGTTTTACCTACTGCCATTGGCTGAGGTAATACCTTGTTTTCTGTTGGCTAAAATTCCTCTTGTCTCTGGTGCAGCTTCCTGATGGGTTAGAGCTAACCCCTCCAACTTCACATCAAGTATGAACAGGAAGTTCCCCAAAGTGCTGTCAACAAGCAGGGTGCTGTCCATGACAATGCCACATTTCTGTTTGCTAAGCCATAGCTTGTCTTCTAATCTGTTGAGCCAAAAGTGTGTGTCAACACACACACACACACACACACACACACACACACACACTGTGCCTTTATAAAGACTTAGCAAGCAAACAACAGAGCCATCACTAGTATGCATTCTAAACTGTCTTGTGCCAAAATGTGTTTTCTAGATTCAAATTTGGGAATAGTTTTTCAGTCCAACTCCTAGTGGACACAAATTTCATTCTGTATCTTTATTTTTTAAACAAGCCATTAAATATGTTGTTTGTTTTGTTGCTGAACTTGAACCAGGATATGACATTTTTTGAAGAACAAATTGCAAAGTTAAGGCATCCAGAGTTTCTGGAAATAAGTCATTTTAGTAACATCTTATACGGGTCTTGTAATATCTTAATGTCCTAGGAAGTTTTCTGGAAAGAACAATACAATTTGGTACTAAATGTAGATAAACTTGTGACAATTTTCTGTAATAGTAGACTACTACTCGTATCCACTTAACAGATTTATACCGGTCCTCTATACGTAGAAAACAATAGGCTTGGTCAGAGTTGAAAAGCAATTGTTGATTGCAGATATCCATTATCCATAAATATGTATTTATTACTGGAAAAATAATTCTCGATATATGTTGAATTGTATGCTTGCCTGTGATTATACAACCACAGGCAAACCCATATTTTACATGTTTTCATGTAAGCTGAGCTGTGCTCTGAATACATGACAAGGTTATACCATATGTCATTGATAATCATATATACCAATTGAACACTGTCCATTTTTCTATTGTTTAATTGGTCCAAATTAATTTTTCTTTCGAGGACCCTTACTAGGTATTTACTGTTCAGTTTCAGTTTGTTTCTTGGCGGTGATTGGCTAGTTACATCACTGCAACGTTACACAGGTGAGGAAAAAAATAGGACACGGTTCTATTTTCTACTTGAAAGCAGGAGTTAATTTCACTTAAATATTCTGAGTCATGAATTAAGCAACTATTGTGTGCATGGTTGAATTAACTGTGAAATTAGTCCCGGGGCAAAAATTAGCTGATTAGTCCTCATTAACGCCCATTGCCCTTGACTGAATATGCAGTGTGAACCATGCAGTTTGGTAACTTGATTAAACACATTAACAAACTGTGTACCGTTGAAGGTGTTAAATCTTGTTTCCGCACATCCAATCAAATGGCCTTTATTTTAAAATATATTTTTATAAAGGAGTAATGTCAGTGTCGACACGACACAAGAGCCCCAGACCTTTGAACAACAACCACATTAACATTCCTGTTAAAGTTTCTTCTAATCTAATTTACCAACCTGAACACACATCTTGTCCTGCGAGCCAACTAAAACATTCATCAGGGGCAATGCAGTTTGTAGGTATTTAACCAATTTACCAAACCAAAGGTATTGAAAAAAGTAATTTGATAGTAACAAAGTATAAATACTTCTAACCAATGGTCATTACATAGTTATATAAATGCTGTCATGTTATCAAGTAGTCATATGTTTCAGTATTGATTAAACTGAGGTTATCATTTAAAGAAAAGGTTTCAAATGCAGATTTTTACTGGGTAAAATGCTTGCAGAGCCTACAGCTTCACCCACTCTGCTCCTCTATAAGCTATATGTGCCTTAACACTGCCGTGCCGCTGGGGTGTCTGATGACATGTCGAAGTAACTGAATAAAGAATGATAAATACAGTGATTAACTGTCAGGTGATTTTAATAAATCTTAGGGCACTCTGAACTGGAAGCATTTGAATTATTCATCACTACTCCCACTCAGTGATGGTTGGTGTAGGGTGTAAAAAAAGTAGCACTTACAGGATTCAAATTAATGACTACACGTGGTAGATGCTCAAGTAACATTTTAATTTTTCTTTCTTCTCACTCAGTTTGTTATGACCCTATTTGGAATTCAATGGTAAAAATTACTAGTAGGGGGAGGGATGGTTGTATGGCGTTTACCCCCCACCCCAATTCATTTTCAAATTGCCAAATAAGAAAGCAATTTGTAGAAAACACAGTTTAATCAAGACTGAAAAAAATTGGTCTTTTTTTTTTTTTTTCTTTTAAATCAAACCACTTCCACTATAAATAATTAGTATTTGAATTTATCAAGTCACTTGACCGTAAATCATTTTTCAAATACTTTTTGTATAATGTATCTTTTTTATTTCCACCTGTAAAAGGTTTGCAGTAAACAGTTATGGGGCAGATGGCAAGTCAACTTTTCAAACTTCCTGTTGTTAAAAGATGATTTTTGTTCCTTATTAAGAAGTAAAAATGAACTAAACCCCAAGCAATGTGAGATTTTAGAGTTTGTATACATCAAGATAAATATGCAAACTCATTTATTAGGATACTTAATCAGAAGCATACATTTTTTTCTGTTATGTAAAACCAAGTGCTTTAAATGTTTATGGTTGCTTTTATAAGGTTGTATCAGGGAAGAATATTTTATCCAAGGATCATTTCAATATTAAACTGCCTTGACCGCCTCTGTTTATCTTCCTTTCTTTAAATGTTTGGGAGAATGTCATTTATTATGCATGACGTAAAATATCTTTAATGTAAATATTGCAACATGACTGTTAAATGCTGATTTATGGCAAGTTCCCACTACAGGATTAGCCCTGATTTTCTGCTCCCTGACAACACAATAATTCACATCTCACATGAAAATCCATCTTGTAATACGTTTGTGTTTGAACTACCAGCCTGTGACTTCACTGTATGTGTTGCATATGCAAGGAAGACTTTATTCGAACTGTGTTAGGGCTTCAGGTGTCTTCAATGAGGTCATTGGTCTAAAATGATACAAGTCATTTCCTGGATCACTCAACACGCTCCAAAGCCTTGGTACACCAAGTAACCGCACTAAAGACAGCAAGTTGTGTAGTGTGGTCAGTGTATATTTTGGTCATTCGATTTTCATTTCATAAACTGGTATTAAAAAACAAAAAACGAATGGTTATTTGATTTTCGTTTCAAAATACAAAATTTGAAATACAAGGTGTTTTTTTCCTTTTCATGGTCAAAAGGGGATGGGAGAAATTCAAAATGTTTTTATTTTCATTTTCTATTTCTTATAGCAAAAAATAAAATCACTCAAATAGAAACGAAAAAAGGTTTTTTCATATTCAGAGACCGGATGTTGTCATTTCCAATGTAACAGCGCCAGTGTAGGCTACCACTGTCAGTGTTGCTTTCAGCCAGTGCTCGAATTACGTGGGAGCCAGAGGGAGCTGAGCTCCCATAGAGTGGGGACTGGCTCCTATGAAAGCAACAAAGTCAAAAATCTGAGGGGGGTCTCTCACATCTGAAGGTGTCTGCCATATGTGGCATTGTAATTTAATCTTAAACAACGCTCATTATCCATCCCTGTGCGGTCTCTTACCATTAAAGACGTTAAAATATAGGCTACTACGGGATGTAGACCTGAGCCTACCCTACGCTCATGAACGCAGCATGACTGCACTTCACCACCACACCACTAGGCTATGTGAGCAAACCGCATAGGCTAAGATCGATTTGACAGCACTCGCAAGTCCGAAGAAGTCACCTTGCTTTTAGCTTAATGTGCTTTTGAGGTAAATACCACCAACACATCTTAAATAAATAAATCTGTAGCTATCCTCTGCCATTCAGAGCTCCAGAAAAGTTCCCAGATATTTTGAAAACACCGGTCAGCAATACAATGCAATCTCTGATGGTGGAACATTTGGTGAATAGGCTTCCCGAAAACATTGCAGTGCAAATTCCAAAATTTTCACCCAGGTGTTGTTATCACTACGTGCACATTATAAGACTAGAACATAGTTTGGCTGTGCAATGGCTTTATTCATTTCTGCCAGTTAGTGCATTTTCCCTGTGTATAAGTTAAAGACTACATGCATTAGGGACTGTTCGTTATTTATTTAAGGGGCCACCGGAGGAGTTTTGGGACCTTTAGCCAAAAAAGACATGACCCTCCCCTCGCCAGTAAAAAAATGTCTATGACCCTCCAAAATGATTTGGAAAAAAGGCATGACCCTCCCCCAGCAATTTATCGATACCTTCTGTACTGGTTTGCACTTGGCAAATATATACAGATTCCCATTGTTTTTTTAAAGCCATGACATACGTGACTAAGGCTGCGTCTCATTTCTCTATCTTACCCCTACCCCTTAGTTTTGCACGCTCCCGTGAGACTAAGTGCTGTCCCAATACTCATTTTGGTCGAGGGGTAGGGCTAAGGGGAAGGGCTATATAACCCTTAACGCCAAGTAAGAACTCCAGCTTACTTGAACAGCAAGGGACCCAGATTCATTGCGCAACAAGGAACATGGCTGCCCGGTCGACCAGAGAGATCAATAAATGTAAGTATTTTCGGCTTAAAGAATTGATTTAAAAATTACGACGGTCTTGTTTTGTGCTCTACACAGTCCTGTACATATATATTGCAACCATATTTGTAATTGAAACGTTTTTAAAAATCGCTATCTTGCTATGCTAACGCTGATGTTAACGTTAGCTACATTGCTTATAACAGTCCCGCATTTCTCTGCCTTGAATGGACTCCATGCATGTCTACAGTGTTAACTAAACTCCATTTGCTGCTTTGGAGACATCGATACGTGCTTTACACTGTCCTGTACCACACAGGGACGCCGGAGATAACCCAGCAGCTGATCCACTTTCTGAAAACGAGCAGAAGTTTCTGCGTTCATGTTGTAGCCATTCATTATTGTATTTGAACTGTATTATTGTATTCATGTGTAATTCATTCCTGTTCATGCACCTGTACATTGTTGTTGGTTATGATACAGGACACTAATGAAAGAAATGGGGTATGAGGGGAAAGGTTACTGGCCAACAGGCATCAGAATGGGGTCTGGAATTTCAGAATAGCTGTAGTTTTTTGTTTGTTTGTGGTCTTGTGTGTCTTTTTTTTGTTTTATACATTTGAGTGCCTTTTTTTTATATGTGTGTGACATGTAAGTTATGGTTCTAATAGTTGTAATGTTTACTTTATTGAGCAATAAAGACAGCTTTTTGTTAAAGTGTTTCTGAATATCAATGACATTCAAAACCGTGATAACTGAAACAGATATACAACACACCATGCAGTATGTTTACAAATATTTATTGCAAACAGACCTAAGTATGTATAATGATGAAACCAGGTGGCGTCCCATTTCATAGGGGTATATTTTCACCCCTACCCCTTACCCTTCGTTTTTCGAGGGGTAGGGGTAAGATAGAGAAATGGCATTTAGCCTAAACCTCTGCATTCTCATCTGATGCATCATACTCCTCTGTTATGGTGTGGTGACCATTTCAGTAAATTTACTCACTAACATTGTTGTGGAAACACAATAAGCATGGAAACCAAATGCACACTTCCTGCATTACTGCATTACTTCAAATACTAAGTTACTCCTCTAGTAAACTAGTATTCATATGAAATAAAACAATAAAATATTGAGACCATTCAGCAAGGCACTCTGGGTAACATTCAACACACAAACTGGTTGCTATGGACTCGTCACTAGGCTTCCTCCACTTCGCCGTTTAAACAAAGTGGAATAAACGTATATAGGTCAAAATCTACACAAAACCCGCAATCAATTAGTAAGCTGACATCAAATGTGGCACTATAATGACTTTATTGCAACCTTGGCACGGTAAGATGTCCAGACAGTGCAACAATAATTTTCGTTTTTTACGTCGTGCTGCTCCCATCGTCAGCCAGGTAATATTTTTTTTTATTAAAGCAGTATATGAAATCAGATGTATTACCTGCCACCAGTTAGTTGTTTTGTGTTATTTAAGATATTTATAAAATATCTGATCATGTCAGATGTAATTATTCCACTCATTTTTTTAAACAATGCAACTATCCGTTTCAGCAGCTCCCCCTGCCCCACAGCAAACTCATGGGTCAGACCCATCTGGTAGCGAAGGCGGGCCGAGACTAAGAGCTACATGGAAAAATATGCACCAAACAAGCCACTTTGAAATGTTGCTGTTTCATGAATACAAAAGTTGGGTGACCCCCCCCGGACTGAAAAATGTTAGATGACCCTCCCCTAGCAAAGAATAAAAAGACATGACCATCCCCTATTTTCCTCCAGTGGTCCATTCCATAAATACCGAACGGTCCCTTACAGAGGGTTTTCACTGACATCACGTTCTGGGCGGTAACCTGGATGCGCGGCCATATTGGAGGCACTCGGTGTAAACAACTGAATAGAGTAATGGAGTATTGTGCACTTTGGATACTTTAATACTGTATGTCTAAACAACAGAAAAGCTAATCAAAAAGCATCCAAGATGCAAAGGCATGGAAGGATTTGCACCACAAAAAAAGGCGCAATATTTTGAGAAATTACAGTTTACTGGCGGTGCAGATCCCTACAAGTTGGCTCCCTCTTCTTGGATCCATGGCGACCCGGTGATTCTTCCTTCAGTTGCATATCCCAATATAGTCACTACCTGGTTTTCTCGCCGAGCCCATACACAGCGGAAGACCTTAAATCCTACAAAAGTTTGGAGGCTTATAACCAGATGGTGTGTGGATGGGTGAGGGAGACGCAGTACCAAGTCATTAACGACCAATGTGTTGGGTAAATGTTACTATTACAAAGTAAGTAATGCAATAACGTCTTTAATCAACCTAACCTCAACTGTATGATATTGTGATACTCAAGGTGTAGCCAAGTGACTCTCAATAGTTTTAGTTTTCCCTCGTAGATCCTGGTTGAGTTTTGCCAACCACAAGGGCCTCCTTTCCTCTGATAACTTCTGGCATTCCTCTCCCTGGTTTTTAATAACTTTTGGAAGTCGATAATATTCCAAATGTTTTTCTCGGTCTGACCTATTGGTACAACCTAAAACACGGCAATAATTAACCATTTTCCTTAACGCCGTTCGGGATCTACTTCAGTGCCTGTGCTTTGTTGTGATGCGGAGTACCTCCAACATGGCGACTTTGGGTCTGATGACGCGCCATGAAAACCCTCTATTGTGTTTGACACTGAGGATATATGAGACGGTGGTCTGGTTCAAATGAGTTACGTTTTATCGTTTAGTCTATTTCTTTGTATTGTGAAATTGAAATGAAATATGGACTATTACAATCAATAATATGCTGTAAAAAAAAAAAATCTCTGTCTGTTGTGTGCGTGTGTCAAGATAATAGCGTAGGCCTACCGCGCGCATATACTGCGCAAAAGCGCCACTCACGCCTAGACTATTTAATTGTATAGCCTGGGTCCCTGGTTTGCTCTATTTTCGCTCCCCGGTGCTGACTGACTCTGGTCCGTCTGCAGAGCTAGCGTTACCCGCTCTAGCTAAGCTGGGAATCAGACGAATCTGCTGCGCTCGTGTTTTATTCATATTTTCTTTTCTTTGCAGATAGTGATATGCTTTGAAGCACTGATGTCAGGCAGGCTTGCTAGTTGCTTTTAGTCTGAGTCTGTGAGATAACCAAACTTCCTTTGAATATAACGTACAAATAAATAGACGGAAATAAATAAAAGTCCCCTGAAATAAATAAGTAAAACATATAGGAATACAATGAATAATGCATATGTTTATATGTATGCCTCATTTATGTATTTCATAGCCATATTTATGTATATTTATGTAAAGAGGTGCAAAAAACGGATGATCAGTTGCTCAGGAAGTTAGGCTATAGTTTCCGTCAACTGCAGCCTGGTTTAAAGCAAAACTGGGTCCCTGGTTCGCTCTATGTTCGCTCCCCGTTGCTGACTGACTCTGGTCCGTCTGCAGAGCTAGCGTTACCCACTCTAGCTCAGCTGGGAATCAGACGAATCTGCCGCGCTCGTGTTTTATAACGTGCAAATAAATAGACGGAAATAAATAAAAGTTCCCTGAAATAAATACAAGTAAAACATATAGGCTATTGAACTATAATGACTAATGCATATATGTATGCCTCATTTATGTATTTCATGATGTATTTCATAGCCATATTTATGTATAGTTATGTAAAGAGGTGCAAAAAACGAACAAATATGTTTGTCACGTGTGTAATTGAAACGGCTGCTGCAGTTCCTCATGTGGCCCCTTGAGGCGAGCCAATCCCCATAGACCCCCATGGCTGGCATTTGTAGCAAAGCAAACCTCTTGAAAATCGTTCTCTTAATACATCCATGTTGAAAATTGGTTAATAATTCAGGGAGAGGGGTGGCCTCTAGCTCACCCAGAGTGTTCGCCCCATGTTGGCTGAGTCCTGCAGCGGTGCAGGGTTCGAATCCAACCTGCTGCCCTTTGCTGCGTGTCATCCCCCATCTCTCTCCCCCTTTCTGGTCTATCCACTGTCAATAAAGAGAAAAGCCCCAAAAAAAAAAAAAAAATTCAGGGAGAAATAAACAGCAGCGGCCAATGCGGTATATACTTTTTTATGTCTGTATGAGTAGGTTTTTTTTTTACAAACTTTATTTAAATGTATATATTCTTATCAAACAACAGTGGCATAGTACAATACTAGACAAACATTACAATAGGAGCTAAATCATGTGTTCCGTCTTTCATAAAAACCTTCAGCACGTCAGCACAGGCTTTTATTACTGTCAACATAGCCAGCATCTAACATTAGCTGCTCTGCTGCGCTGTGGAGTAATGTCTGGCTATGTGAGACTAGCGTCTAGCAACATTGTTGTGGATGTTGCGGTCTCAACCTGACAACCGCCGTGAACTTCGAGTCTGGGGAGGAGGGGCCAGGGGAGACGACTCTCTTCAGTATTTTGAATTTGGAATGCAGTAACTATTTTAATTGCTAGCTATCAGTAATACATATTGCACCTTTAAGGTTGAATTTAAAGGCAGATGCATTAGGACAGAAACTTTTGGAATTTGGTTACTATTTTTCATAAACATGGTTGATTTTGTCAGTGTCATCCACCAGTTAGCTTATATCTACGAGTAGTTCCACTTCCCCTCGTTCACTTCCCTCAGCCTTTGCTATTACAGAAAAGCATACATTGCACGAAGGCCACTTGGAAAGCAGAGTCATAGTGGGTAGGGCAACACACCTGCCTATGTTTACTTTTCAGCCCAAACAAAACAAATCGTCCACCAGTTGTGGGTTTAAGCGCTACTGCTTCAAATGGGTTTTATTTTCCATTACTTATGGCATTCTATCCCCATTTTTATGTATGTTTATGTCATGCAATGTCCTTATTGTAAAGTGCTTTGTGCTGAGTTTCTTATTTAAAAAATGTCTGGTGCATGTTCATCATATATGGTGATGTGGACTCAAGTAGCAAATCTGAATCAGCGAAGTGGCCTACTGCAATATTCTAGCAATAAACTACAATCTGTTTGAGGAGTTAAAGGGTAGCAAAGTTGTCTGAATCATTCCATAACTCCTATAATTAAAAAATTACAACACAGACATTAATACAGTTCCTGTTTTATTGTGTGGACTTTCAAATATCCAGGTGATAATGGTATGGTTGTTCTTTATTAATACCAAATTGCATTTAGCAGATATTTAAATATAAAATGTCATGTTAGTTAGCTGGTACAATACACCAAACAACCAAATTATTCTGCCCCAGCATCCTGTCTTTGGTCTGGCACACACCAACCTGATTATCG
The DNA here is from genome assembly GCF_031162955.1 of Sander vitreus. Classification (NCBI taxonomy): domain Eukaryota; kingdom Metazoa; phylum Chordata; class Actinopteri; order Perciformes; family Percidae; genus Sander; species Sander vitreus. The sequence goes on along the minus strand of NC_135864.1, from coordinate 27,872,611 downwards.
GCCATCAGACAGTCTGGCGAGGTCAGTGACTCGAGTCTGTTCGGTGTGTTCCGTGCCGTCGTCAGTCGGAGGAGCCGTCGGCCTTCATTTGGGCCGATTTGACAGTCGGACTCAATGGCCAATCTGATTGGTGGAGCACTAACCTGGAAATGACGAGTGGGATGAGCCTGACTAACGCCTCTCAAAATCTGACCTTTGTCGATCTGAAATGAAGACAGATTCAGCAACTGCATGGCCTATTTCTCGCTTAAAATGTTTTCAGGAATACGTTTCGGTGAACTATCTTCGTAAAATATGAGATCGTATTCCGAAACGAGCCACCATTATGCTCGGTTGTAAAGCAGCCAGACCCACGTGACGCGTTCGTCCAATCAGCTGCCGGTTTTCATTTTTTGGGCGACAATACAGATTAGCGCCGCCTGCTGTTATGGAGACTTACTACGTCTCACGCACGCACAGAACGTACGCTCAAGTCAGCGTCGCTTCAATGTGTTCCGAGGCACTTTTTTGACCAACTCGGCTTTTCTGCCGAAGGTCGGCCGTCGGGTTGCTGTGTCAGAGCCTTAAAACAGCAGAGAGAGGCAGGTGGACTGTGAGCAGACAGGACCTAGCTGTAAAGAGGTGAGTAAGCAAAGAGCCTGTAGCAACTATGGGATTCATTTATTCAATTCTCAAGTCTGACCACAATCAGTGATGAAACCTTAGTCACCTAATTGTATATGTAATTTTTTTAAACCATGTATTCATTGAAATTTTACGGACAAAAACAGTACAAGGCATATAACATAAAACAGAAAAAAGACCAAGGATCAAATGTAGTATCTGTAGTATCCACAGTAGTCTGTCATAAGGTGTATGCTTACATGAAAAACATACCGCCGTTGTTTATCTCAGCACCGTACAGTACAGGCATTAAGAGAATGTTACATTATTTATAAAAATAAATAAAAAATAAAACGCTTGGTCCAGCTAGTTATCACTCCGACCATCCACATCCATACTGTTATTCTCAAGAAAATTGAAGAAAACCCTCCAGATTTTCCAAAACTTGTCAAGCTTATTTTTTGTTGTGTAACTTATCTTTTCTAAAGCTAAGTAAAAGGTCATTCCCCTCAACGATTGCGATGTGCCACAAGGTGTGGCCGATTTCCATGAGCAAGCAATGCATCGTTTGGCTTCTAAAAAACAAATATTCAGTAGAGACCTAACTTTGTTAGAGGTTATAAAGCTGTCTGGGTAGAGATTTAATAAGCATAATTTAGGGCTAAGGGGCACCTCCTCACCAGTGATCTGGCTTGCCAGGTCCAACACCTTCTTCCAGAATGAGAGTATCTGTGGACACTCCCACATACAATGGAATAAAGTTCCTTTTTGGTCATTACATTTGACGCAGGTATCTGGTATGTTAGAATTAAAGCGATGCAACTTAGCTGGGGTAGTCTACTTATCCACTTATATTGCAATAGTTTGGAGTTAGTATTTATGGATTGGGTTTGAGCTAGAGAACATGCTTTTGACCATTCCTCATCTGTAATATTCTTCTGCAAGTCTTTTTTTTTTTTTTGCAACTCCACGCATGTAGTAAGTTTTGTGATGACTCTTTAGACTTACTTACAAACAAATTGTACAGTAATGAAACCTGTTCCCTAGAGTGTAAGAACTTTAGGGTGTAATCTTCCAGAGTGGATCGGGGAGGGAGTTTCAAACTATTGCACTGTTTGGACAGGATGAAGCTTCTAAATTGCAGATATTTAAAAAAAATGTTTGGAGGAATCCCATATCTCAATTTAAGTTCTTCAAATGACATGAGGGTTACGTTTTCATTATAGAGGTCAGCTACCTTAGCCACACCTTGAGATGCCCAGATTTTAAAGCCTGCGTCTGCTCTACCAGGTCGGAAGTCGTCGTTACCAAAAATCGGGGAGAATTTAGATAATTTAGGAGTTTCTCCCAGGTGTGCCAGACAATTATGCCAAACCATTAAAGTATTTTTGAGAAAAGGGTTTGCAGTCTTTTTTAATTAGTTTCAGCTTGTTAGCAGAGTATATATAAAGATTTAGAGGGATGTAAATAAATGTAGATTTAGAGGTAATTAAATGTGATTCTACTGAAACTGTCATGAATTCTGCTTCCTAAGTTAATTTTCTGTCAATTCTGTTTTCACCTGTGAGTCTGTGTTTTTCTGGGAGTTCCTGAACACATCCTGTAGGTTGCTTGGCGACGAAGCAAGGCGGGATAATCTGCAATCACACTCACCTGTATCTCATCTGCAATCTGCACACCTGGTCCTGATCATCACCTCTCCACCATTTAAGCCGTGAACTGACATCCATTCCCTGCCGTTATCCTCACCAGTATGTTTGCTAGAGTGCCAGTTAGAAAGTTTGAGAAGTTTGTTCTGCTGTTTTGTGATGTTTTACCGTTGCTAATCTGCCTGTTCCTCTGTCTGCAGTTTTGTGACCTGGAAGATTCTCTCCATCTCCGTCTGGCCGTCTGCATCACCATTATTACTGAGTCTGCATTAATCCGTCAGCCGACTCAATTCCACCCACTGCCTCACCAGCTGGACTCCCCTGCTTCCACGTACCAAAACCAAATAAATACTTACCTTTTTTTCCATTCTACTTACCTTGTCCTTGTCTGCTTTTGGGTTCCTATCCTAGTGAATCGTGACAGAAACCCAGGCTGGAGGGTGGTTCCTCTCAAAATAAAACATCCCTGCTCTGATTTGAGCTGCCCAGTAGTACCACTCAAGATTTCGTAGTTGTAATCCACCTCTATCATACGGTAGATACAACAGGGAGCGTCTGAGCCTGGGACGCTTGTTGTTCCATAAAAAATTTGAAAAAAGCTTATAAAGTGTATGAAAGAGTGAAGGTGGGGGGGGGGGGCAAGTGGGATGGATTGGAAAAGATACAAAAATGTAGGCAAAATTGACATTTTTAAGATATTTATTCGCCCAATCATAGTAATTGGTAAATTTGTCCACCTATTTATAAATTGCGTAACCCTATCTAACAATGTATCAAAGTTATTTGTTATTACTTTGTTAATAGTAGGGGGTATCTTGACCCCTAAATTGGTGAAACCTTAAGTGAGACCATAAAAAGAGTATGAATTGGAGGATTTAGTTTCTTCTTTTCATCCATAAATAATATTTCAGATTTGGAGTAATTTTGTAATTTTTGGGAAGACTCTGGACAGACCTGGTAAGCCCAAACGGGTAGTGCGGGTAAATTGGGAATGTCTGGAGGAGGCCCCTGTCCGACAGACTTTCAACTCACACCTCCGGCGGAGCTTTTCGTGCATCCCTGTGGAGGCTGGGGGCATTGAACCCGAGTGGACAATGTTCAAAGTTTCCATTGCTGAAGCTGCGGTGAGGAGCTGTGGTCTTAGGGTCTAAGGGGCGGTAACCCACGAACACCGTGGTGGACACCGGTGGTCAGGGAAGCCGTCCGACTGAAGAAGGAGTCTTTCCGGGATATGTTATCCCAGAGGACTCCGGAGGCAGTTGCAATGTACCGAAGGGCCCGAAGGGCTGCAGCCTCTACCGTGAAAGAGGCAAAGCAGCGGGTGTGGGAGAAGTTCGGAGAAGACATGGAGAAGGACTTTCGGTCGGCACCAAGGTGCTTCTGGAAAACCGTTCGCCACCTCAGGAGGGGGAAGCGATGAACCATCCAAGCTGTGTACAGTAAGGATGGGACGCTGTTGACCTCAACTGAGGAGGTAATAGGGCGGTGGAAGGAGCACTTTGAGGAACTCCTAAATCCGACTAATACGCCCTCTATGGTAGAGGCAGAGCTGGAGGATGATGGGGGATTGTCGTCAATTTCCCTGGTGGAGGTTGCTGAGGTAGTTCAACAACTCCACAGTGGCAAAGCCCCAGGAATTGATGAGATCCGTTCAGAAATGCTTAAGGCTCTGGGTGTGGAGGGGTTGTCTTGGTTGACACGCCTCTTCAACATTGCGTGGAAGTCTGGGCACCGGCCTAAGGAGTGGCAGATCGGGGTGGTGGTTCCCCTTTTTAAAAAGGGGGGCCAGAGGGTGTGTGCCAATTACAGGGGTATCACACTTCTCAGCCTCCCCGGTAAAGTCTACTCCAAGGTGCTGGAAAGGAGGGTTCGGTCGATAGTCGAACCTCAGGTTGAAGAGGAACAATGCGGATTCCGTCCTGGTCGTGGAACAACGGACCAGATCTTTACTCTCGCAAGGATCCTGGAGGGCCCAACCGGTCTACATGTGTTTTGTGGATCTGGAGAAGGCATATGACCGGGTGCCCCGGGAGATACTGTGGGTGGTGCTGCGGGAGTACGGGGTGAGGGGGTCCCTTCTCAGGGCCATCCAATCTCTGTACGACCAAAGCGAGAGCTGTGTCCGGGTTCTCGGCAGTAAGTCGGACTCGTTTCAGGTGAGAGTTGGCCTCCGCCAGGCCTGCGCTTTGTCACCAATCCTGTTTGTAGTATTTATGGACAGGATATCGAGGCGTAGTCGGGGTGGAGAGGGGTTGCAGTTCGGTGGGCTGGGGATCTCATCGCTGCTTTTTGCAGATGATGTGGTCCTGATGGCATCATCGGCCTGTGACCTTCAGCACTCACTGGATCGGTTCGCAGCCGAGTGTGAAGCGGCTGGGATGAGGCTCAGCACCTCTAAATCGGAGGCCATGGTTCTCAGCAGGAAACCGATGGAGTGCCTTCTCCAGGTAGGGAATGAGTCCTTACCCCAAGTGAAGGAGTTCAAGTACCTTGGGGTCTTGTTCGCGAGTGAGGGGACAATGGAGCGGGAGATTGATCGGAGAATCGGCACAGCGGGTGCGGTATTACATTCAATTTACTGCACCGTTGTGATGAAAAGAGAGCTGAGCCAGAAGGCAAAGCTCTCAATCTACCGGTCAGTTTTTGTTCCTACCCTCACCTATGGTCATGAAGGCTGGGTCATGACCGAAAAAACAAGATCCAGGGTACAAGCGGCCGAAATGGGTTTCCTCAGGAGGGTAGCTGGCGTCTCCCTTAGAGATAGGGTGAGAAGCTCAGTTATCCGTGAGGAGCTCGGAGTAGAGCCGCTGCTCCTTCGCGTCGAAAGGAGCCAGTTGAGGTGGTTCGGGCATCTGGTAAGGATGCCCCCTGGGCGCCTCCCTAGGGAGGTGTTCCAGGCACGTCCAGCTGGGAGGAGGCCTCGGGGAAGACCCAGGACTAGGTGGAGGGATTATATCTCCAACCTGGCCTGGGAACGCCTCGGGATCCCCCAGTCGGAGCTGGTTAATGTGGCTCGGGAAAGGGAAGTTTGGGGTCCCCTGCTGGAGCTGCTACCCCCGCGACCCGACCCCGGATAAGCGGACGAAGATGGATGGATGGATACCAAACCGATCTTCATCAACATTAATGAGATGAAATGGTAAAGAATTATGTATTAGAGTAATCACCCCGAAAAAACACGAGCTGGCCATCTCTTCACTCCACTCATTTTTTAAACAATGCAATTATCCGTTTCAGCCACCAGGGGGGCAGCTCCTCCTGCCCCATATGTCTATGCCCTGCCCCACAGCAAACTCATGGGTCAGACCCATCTGGTAGCGAAGGAGGGCAGAGACTGAGAGAGCTACATGGAGCTACATGGAAAAATATGCACCAAACAAGCCACTTTGAAAATTTGCTGTTTCATAAATACAAAAGTTGGGTGACCCCCCCCTCTGGACTGAAAAATGTTGGATGACCCTCCCCTCAGCAAAGAATAAAAAGACACAACCCTCCCCTATTTTCCTCCGGTGGTCCATTCCATAAATACCAAACAGTCCCTAACAAAGAAAAATAAAAATAAAAAGATGTGCCTTGGAACAATATGAACATAACAGAGTGCATTTCCCCAAACAAAATACACACACCCCTCCCCTAGTTCACACTTCCAATCGGCCCCAAAACAGAGCCCAAATATGGAGCCACGCCGGTCCACCCAAGTCCACATGATGAGGAACAGCATGCCCACCACCCATGACAGAGCTCCCACAAAACCCCAAAAGTGAACGTATATATAGCCTAATGCAATTAGAGGTAGCCTACTGTGCAGTGTAAATTTCAAACAGTCTTTAAACAGTCCTGATAGGTCAAAGTTTGCATTACGCACATTACTAATCATTGATCACTGCTGTCTCCCTTGCCTCCGCGCCTCGAGTGTCAGCCTTCAGGTCCCACACAAATGCCTCCGCTTCTGCTGCTGTATTGAACGTATGCCGTTTTCCTTCGATCGTTACCAGAAGTGTAGCAGGATGGATTAATCCGTAACGTAGGTCGCGGATAGAAAGGGAGGCCAGTTCTTTCTTTGAAGAGTCAAAAACTTTTCTCTGCTTGAGCAGGTCAGCAGAAACGTCGGGGAAGAACATCACATTCTTACCGTCGACAAGTATCTTCCCTCTGATCCTGGCAGCTTTCATGACTCGTACCTTATCTGCGTAGTTAAGGAACTTCATCACCACCACTCTGGGTCGCCCAGTAATTTGTTGATTTCCACCATTGTTGTTAATTCTGCCAAGTCGGTGAGCTCTCTCGATTAGGACCGGCCCCAGAAAGCTGTGATCACCAAGCACGTCAGGAATCCACTTTTCCAGAAAAGCGCACATATCACTTCCCTCTGTTGACTCGGGCAAACCCACCAAGCGTCGATTCGGTTCTCCAAATTATCAATTTTAAGAACTAACCCTTCCATAGCTGCTTTCATGGAAGCGGTCTGTGTTTTCAAAGAGGCTACATCGTGCTAATAAAACTGGTGCTAATTCGGTCTTCTGCTTCGGTCATTCGGCCAGTCAGTGCCTTCAGCTCACCCTGTACTCCCTGAATAGCACTAAAAAGCCCGTCAAATCGTGACACAAATTCTTCCTTCATTGTGTGGATGGCATCGAGAATTGGGCCAGACCTAGCGGTTGTGTTGTCGTTGTTAGCATTGGAGCTTGCTAGCTCTGCCGAGCTGGGGCTACTTGGTGGTTTATTAGTGGTTTTTGAGGGTTTGGCTGGCGGTCTCGTCGGCATTTTCTTTTCCTTGGGTTTAGAGACAACTAGTAACTGTTCACTAATTCCTTGAGGCTACCTGTTTGCTGTTTTATGAAGTTTACACGGGAGCTTTCTGTCACACGTCTGCCTAGCAGTGCGCCATAACCGGAAGTCCTAATTGTAGTTTTGATATTTGTTGGATCATTTATAAATTATTCCTTAAAGGAACAATATGTAATATTTCTGCATTAAAATCTCTAAAACGACAGTCAATTAAATATGTTGTATGTTTTTTTGCCAAATGTTAACGGTTCAGCAGATAAAATACCCGTAGTACTATACTATGATCCATACAGAAAGTTACGATATTATAAATCTCAATACTGTTTCCTCCTAACTCCTGTTAAATCATATAAGACTAGGGCTATGTAAAGTAAAAAAAAAATTTTAAAAACGTTTTTTGAAGTGTTTCAATCTGTGTTTTGGGGATCCTAAACATGCTGTTCTGTACTATACGTGTCGGATTCCTCACACATGCTGACGCTTACGGTAAGTGTATTTTGTCACTTCCAGTTTTCCCGTGTTACAGACACTAGTTTGTTGCTCCAGCAAAACTTAGTCAACTCTGCTTTATTGTTTAAATTAGTGTTAAAAAAAGATTAATTAAAAAATTAATGTTAAGTCACTTTGTGCATATGCAAAGACTGTCGGACTCAGTAGTTTTCTCTGGACCCCTGCCAAACCTGATCAGTGATGAAATGTACATCCTTCAGCCGCTGGTTGGGCTATGTGAATAACTGGAGGGGCGTTCTGGGGAAAGCCTGGTCTGATTAGGAGAGACGGCATTCATCCCACTTGGGACGGAGCCGCTCTCATATTAAAAAATCGGACCGAGTCTGTTGTCGGTCATAAACCATGACAACCCAAGTTTGATATTAGTAATCAGAGGTGCAGCACAATGCGCTCCTCTGTGCTTCCGTTGGAGCAGTCGCACACTCATAGTCACCACGGTGTCTGTCCCCCGACTCAGATTGGTTAAATCAAAGGTAAACAAAAGAGGGGCTATACTTAACAACCTAATTGGAATTAAGACAACCACTGCATCGATAGAAAATCGATATTAAATATTAGACCTCTGTCTTCTAAAGCAATATTGGTAAACAATTTGATATCAGATAATCAAATTGATCTATTCTGTCTTACCGAAACCTGGCTGGGCCATGAAGAATATGTTAGTCTAAATGAAGCCACTCCTCCCAGTCATAATAATACTCAAATTCCTAGAGGCTCAGGCCGAGGAGGGGGAGTTGCAGCCAGCACTGATCCCTGTTAATTAATCCTAAACCTAAACTAAATTATAACTAGTTTGAAAACCTTGTTCTTAATCTTCAACATCCAACACGGAAAACATTACAAAATAATTACATTATATTAGTTGTTATTTACCAAGCTCCAGGTCCGTATTCTGAATTTCTATTGGAATTCTCTAAATTTTTTATCATGTGTAGTCCTTAAATCAGACAAAGTACTTATTGTAGGTGATTTTAATATCCATGTGGACGTTGACAGCAATAGCCTTAATACTGCTTTCAACTCATTATTAGATTCAATTCGTTTCAGTCAGAGTGTGTATAAGGCCACGCACTGTTTTAACCACACCCTCGACCTTGGCATATGGCATCGAAATTGAGGATTTAATAATATTTCCGCAGAATCCTGTATTATCAGACCATTTTTTAATAACTTTCGAATTCTTACTACCCGACTATACGAAATTAGATAAAAGCTCTCACTAGATGCCTATCTGACAGTGCTATAGCTAAATTTAAGGAAGATATTCCAACAGCATTTAACTCAATGTCATGCCTTAATATAACAGAGGACCTCTGTGTTAACTTTAGTCCCTCCCAAATTGATACATTTGTAGACGATGCTACAGCCTGCCTACGGACAACTTTAGACTCTGTTGCTCCCCTCAAAAAGAAGATGATGAAGCAAAGGAAACTAGCACCTTGGTATAACTCCCAAACTCACAAATTAAAACAAATCTCGCGAAAACTTGAAAGTAAATGGCGTTCCACCAAACTGGAAGAATCTCGTTTAGATTGGCAAGACAGTCTGAAAACCTATAGGAAGGCCCTCAGAAATAGTTAGAAATAGAAGAAAATAAGAACAACCCAAGGTTTCTTTTCAGCACTGTAGCCAGGCTGACAGAGAGTCACAGCTCTATTGAGCCATCTATTCCTATAGCTCTGAGTAGTGATGACTTCATGAGCTTCTTTAATGACAAAATTAAAACAATTAGAGATAAAATTCATCATCTTTTGCCCTCAACAACAACAACAGTTCACCTTTAAACGCAGGACTGCTAGAAAGAACAAGACATGCCCTGACATATACTTAGACTTCTTTTATCCTATAGACCTTTAACAATTAATGTTAAAAGTCTCTTCAGCTAAGCTATCTACCTGTCTCTTAGACCCCATCCCAACAAGGCTACTTAAAGAAGCATTACAAGTGGTTAACACTTCATTACTAGATATGAACAATATGTCTTTATTAACAGGTTATGTACCGCAGTCATTTAAAGTAGCTGTGATAAAACCTCTTCTGAAAAAACCCACCCTCGATCCTGAAGCCTTACTACTATAGACCAACTATAGACCTATATCTATAGGCTTGCACTGTCACACTAGTACTCGGTTATCAAGATGGCGCCTGTGTTTGGTTTGGCCGCTGCATCGCATCTGTGTCAATTTTCCATGTCTGTACTCGTCTTATTTGTTGTCATGTCAGCCCTATCGTCTAACGATTGCATCTCTGCTACTCGGACTTATAATCGACCCTCGTTATTGGACATCAGAGTGTCTATGGAAGGACTCTTTGAAAGCTGGGAAAGTTTCAGACAAACTTTTCCGCCCCCCCTCGTGTGTCCTGCCTCTTCACCTGAGTACCAGCTCCTGTTACCATTCAGGGGCCCTGGTAATCCCAAGAAGAGACCGCTGAGACGGGGCTGCAGAGCTGGCGCTCAGGTCAAGACGAGGCGAACTTCCTGGACGGGGGTTCTCTGGCCTTGTCGCAGAGAACGGTCCCAGTGGTTGCGGCCGGTTTCACTCCAGGAAGCGGGTGGAAGTACTCCCCAGCCGCAGTACCCGCGGATGTTTCTGCCTGTTGGACGGACGCCTCTTCTGACCTAGCGATGTGCTGCTGGGAACGTGGACCCGCCGCTACAGATGGTTGCTGTGCTGTCTGACCAGAGACTGACCGCTCGCCGCAGCTGGAGATCACGTGACCGCGTCAGCTGTTTACGGTCCGTTCCGTCACAAAAAAAAAAGCTGTTGAGGATGCCGGTCTGCCATCATCATTACGGTTTGCATTGCTCAATGCTCGTTCCATTTCTAACAAAACTTTTATTCTCGACGAGCTTTTTACCAGTGAGAATATGGATTTTATGTTCCTTACAGAAACGTGGCAAAGGGAAAATTAGTTTTTTCACTTAAATGAGCTCTGTCCTGTTGGCTGCTCTGTTACTGGGACGCCCGCATGGCACGCCGCGGGGGTGGGCTTGCTGCTGTGCATCGTGACAGATTCATATGTAGAGCCATAAACTCTGAACGTTTTTCCTCTTTTGAATCACAGATGCTCAAAGTAGGTTCTTTTAACTCTTTTTACAGTGTGTTGATTTACCGCCCTCCCGGCCTGGCAAGCATCTTTCTTACTGATTTTACTGACTTCCTATCGTCTATCATCAAACTGGAAAAGGTCATAATTATTGGAGACTTTAACCTGCATATTGATGATTCTACATGTAACACAGCTGCTGATCTCCTTTCTATCACAGACTCTTTTAATTTTACTCAACATGTTACTGGACCTACAAACATTAAGGGTCACACCCTGGACCTTGTCTTCTCTCTTTGTCTAGATATAGCAAATGTGTGGAAGATGTACTTGTGAGTGATCATAGCTGTGTGTTCTTTGACATTAACTTTCCTCTTGATCCTCCGCCCCTGAGAATTAGGGCTCAAAGGCGGATTATAAATCATGATGCTGCTAAGAGGTTCTCTGCCTTGTTTGACCCATGTTCTCTGTTGGGATGCAGTGATGCAGATGTGTTTATCCAGTCTTTTAATACTCAGCGTTTAACAATTTTAGATAAAGTAGCACCAGTTAAATCAAGCATTATCCCTCATAAAAAATCTTGTCCTTGGATTGATGAAGCAATCCAAAGTTTTAGGAGAAATTGTAGAAAAGTTGAACGTCTCTGGAAAACTACTAAACTTGTGGTTCATAGGATTCACCTTAAAGAACTAAGGGTTACTTTAAACGAGATGCTGAGAAAGGCCAGAACTTGTTTCTTTTCTCAGCTTATATCCTCGAATAAGCACAATCCCAGAATCTTATTTGACACCATTAATGCTTTAGTGTCTCCTTCTGGCCCTCAAGCAACTGTGTCTTCTAAATCGGACTGTGATGAATTCCTCCACTTCTTTGTAAATAAGATCAGAGATGTTAGGGCAAACATCTTACCATCACTTCCTCAGAACTCTGCCTGTGACTTGTCTCCTGCTCATTTTTGGTCCACTTTTAAACCTGTGACATTACATGACATCACTTCTCTGCTACAGACTTTGAAACCCTCATCTTGTCCTATGGATGTTGTACCTACTGTGCTATTTGTACAAGCTTTTGACTCCATTGGCCCTTGTATTGTTGAGATGCTAAATACTTCACTTTTAACTGGTTTCGTTCCTAGCTTTTTTAAACATGCTGTCGTTAAGCCTGTACTTAAAAAGCCCACGTTGGATCCACTTCAACCTAAGAACTACAGGCCAATATTAAAACTACCATTCATGTCAAAAATATTAGAAAAAGTTGTAGCAGAGCAACTCACCCTTTTCATAGAGAAGCATGAGCTGTTTGATAAATTCCAGTCTGGTTTCCGTAAAAGGCATTCTACGGAAACTGCACGTTCTAGTGATATTATGATGTCAGCTGATTCAAAGGATTTTACGGTTTTGGTCCTATTGGACCTTTCTTCTGCGTTTGACACTATCGATCATAACATTATGATAAATAGACTTCGTGATCTGGTTGGGATGTCTGGATTAGTTTTTAAATGGTTCTCATCCTACCTTTCTGGTAGAAGTTTTAGTGTTTATGTGAATCAGATATTGTCTGAAACTGCAGAGTTGTTGTGTGGGGTACCTCAGTTTTCTGTCTTGGGACCTATTCTGTTCCTCTTGTACATATTTCCTTTAGGACAGATAATTAGTCAATTTAGTGACATATCGTACCATCTGTATGCGGATGATATCCAACTGTACTGCTCGTTTAAGGAAACTGAGTTCTCTAAACTGTCATCTTTAATAAACTGTTTGACAGTGGTTATGTGACAACTTTCTGCTTCTGAACTCAGATAAAACAGAAACTCTAATTATCGCCCCTGAAAGTCGTATCCCTGAGATAAAGCAGCACACTGGGGACTTAGGCTCGTCTGTCCAGCCGAGTCTCAGGAGCTTAGGTGTGGTTTTTGATTCAGCTATGTCGTTGGATCACCACTCTAAATTATTAGTTAGGAACTGTTTCTTCCAACTGAGAAATATTTCTAAGTTAAGAACACTTGGATGAATTAGAGATGATCATTCATGCTTTCATTTCTTCACTTTTAGATTACTGTAACAGTCTTTTTACCTGTCTGAGTAAGAATCAGCTTTATCGTCTCCAGGCTGTTCAGAACTCTGCTGCAAGGCTTTTAATGCACATTAACAAAAGAGCACACATCACACCTGTTTTAGCAGCACTTCACTGGTTACCAGTCCAGTATAGAATTCAATTTAAAATCCTGGTCATTACTTTTAGAGCCTTGCACGGTCAAGTTCCTTTATACATCTCTGATTTGATACAGCTACATACCCCCACCCGTAGTCTGAGATCATTAGGTCAGATGCTATTAGTGGTTCCCTGCACTAATTTTAAAACTAGAGGGGATCGGTCATTCCAAGTAGTGGCTCCTAGGCTGTGGAATGACTTGCCTCTCCCGCTACGTTGGGTGGATTCTGTCGAATCTTTTAAAAAGCAGCTGAAGACTCTGCTGTTCAAGCAGGCTTTTACTTAGTCGAGGGGCTTTTATGGCTGTTTGTTATGTTTTCTATTTGTATTTCAATTTGCTTGTATTGTGACTTCTTGTTTTGTATTGCATTTTATTGTGAAGCACTTTGTGATTTTTATCTGTGAAAGGTGCTATACAAATAAACTTTACTTACTTACTATCTAACCTTCCCTTTCTCTCCAAGATCCTTAAGAAGGTAGTCGCTAATCAGCTATGTGATTTTCTACATAGCAATAGTTTATTTGAGGACTTCCAGTCAGGATTTAGAAAGCATCATAGCACAGAGACAGCACTAGTGAAAATTACTAATGACCTTCTAACTGCTGCTGACAAAGGACTTGTCTCCATACTTGTCTTATTAGATCTTAGTGCTGCATTCGTCCTGTTACAGAGATTGGAACATTTAGTTGGCATTAAAAGAATCACACTAAGCTGGTTTAAGTCCTATTTCTCTGATTGATCGCAATTTGTTAAAGCTCCCATATTATGCTCATTTTCAGGTTCATAATTGTATTTTAAGGTTTAATTTAAAAAAAAAAAACAACATATTTTTGTTGTACTGCACAGCTCTCTCTCACTGCTGCAGCTCCTCTTTTCACCTTGTTTTCAGGTCTCTGTTTTAGCTACAGAGTGAGACATCTTTTCTTCTGTACTATCTTTGTTTGCACTCGTACATGCGCAGTAGCTCAGATCATAGACAGTAAAAGAAAGGCTGTTTCTCCAACTTCGGTCAGTTACAAGACAGGATTAGCTGGGAGACTTCTTCTAAACAAGGGTGCACATGTAAGTAGTTCTTTGGTAGATTATGATGAACTTGTGTGTGTTGTAGCAGTGCGTGCAGTGTGCATTGAGAACGAGGTAGCATGCTAGCGCTAGCTTGGTTGCGGTTAGCCAGCTCATTTCGGCTAGTAACGTAGAAAGCTGTGCAGGCCACATTCAGAAACCTGTATCTCACTCAAAACAGCATGGATGCTTTTTTTTTCAAAGTTTGTATGCATGTGGAAGCACCAGAGACACAAAATAACACTCCAAATCCCAGAAAAAGTGATTTTGTTCCTAATATGGGCAGTTTAATGTTAACAATAAATCCTCCAAGTACGCTAATGTTAGCCATGGCGTTCCACAAGGCTCAGTGCTTGGACCAATTCTATTCTCTTTATATATGCTTCCTCTAGGCAATATTATTAGGAAACACTCAATTAACTTTCACTGTTATGCGGATGACACCCAATTATTCTTGGCAATCAAGCCAGACGAAACCAGTCAGTTAGCTAAACTTCAACCATGCATTAAAGATATAAAATCCTGGATGACCTACAATTTTCTGATGTTAAACTCAAACAAAACTGAAGTTATTGTGCTGGGCCCTAAACACTTCCGAACTTCATTATCTAAAGATATAGCTACTGTTGGAGCCAACATTATGATTTCATTGTTAATTTTTATTTTGATAAATTGTGCATGGGTGCAGTGACATTTGCAGTAAACTGGACTCATTGTGAGCTGCTAATTTGTGTTGGTTGATCTTGGTGCATGGCATATCGTCACAGCCTTTTGGCAATCAGCTGATTAGGGTAGTAATTGCATCAGTTGGTGTATAAAAGCCAGGAGCTGTCATTGAGTTAGGTGCCTTTGGTTTGTAGCCACAGGGTTTTTTTTTGACCGCTGTTTCAAGTAACGTGCAGAACTGAACTGAACGTGATTGTGAGTTGAAGTTGAAATAGTTTTTTTTGTTATAACTTTTATTTTTTGCTCAGCTGTCAATGATTGTTCACCCACTGGTAAGGACAGTTCATTATTTATTTTTTGTGGAAAAGACAAACGTATCACATTAAAGCTTGAGTGATATAAAAATAAACGTGGAAACAAAGGAAAACAGTGGAGTTATTGAGTCTTGTTTCAGCGCGTCGACTACAGCGCATTCCAAAGGACAAAAAAGGGAACAAAAACATTGTCAGAAAGTTGATCATATTTCTCCTTTATTAGCTTCTCTGCATTGGCTTCCTGTAAAATCCTGGATTGAATTTAAAATCTTTCCCCTGACCTACAAAGCTCTAAATGGTCTAGCACCATCATATCTAGAAGATCTCTTAGTACCTTATTGTCCCACTAGAGCACTACGCTCCCAGAATTTAGAGCTACTTGTGGTTCCTAGAGTCTCTAAAAGTAGGATGGGAGCCAGAGCCTTCAGCTACCAGGCTCCTCTCCTGTGGAACTAGCTCCCAGTCTGGGTTCGGGGGGCAGACGCCGTCACCACATTTAAGAATAAACTGAAAACCCTCCTCTTTCATAAAGCTTATAGTTAGGGAGTGAGGAGTTGCAGCATCCGCCTAGCCCGGCCCACCTGCTTCTCTTCATAGTCGTCAGATTCACCTACCATATACTCAACAATAGACCAGTAGACCACTACCATTTGTAGTCACTGTTCCATTATCTTTATTGTGACTATTATTGCCACTGTTCATCACATCCCCAACCGGCACCATCCGACCAAGAGCCCGAGGTTTCTTCCTAAAAGGGAATTTTTCCTCGCCACTGGAAAAACTACACTAAATGCTTGCTGTTGGGGGAATTACTAGAATTGTTGGGGCTTTGTAAATTATAGAGTGTGGTCTAGACCTACTCTATCTGTAAAGTGTCTCGAGATAACTCTTATGATTTGATATTATAAATAAATTGAATTGAAACTGTTGCACTCATTAAGATCTTTTACAGCCAATTCAATAAAACTAAAGGTTTTATTCGGGCTTGAGTCCGTGTGTGTGTGTGTGTGTGTGTGTGTGTGAAGGGAGTAGGGAGTCTTAAAGAAAATAGCAACTCAATAAGGCACTTCCATTTTATCCCATGAATATAGTGTTGACTTTAATAACGTATTTCAGATCACAATGGCAAAGGCGAGAAAGACAGAGAGAGAGATCATCAGACACAGAGAGAGAGGCAGGCAAAGGATAAGACATAAGGAAGTACAGCAGGATGCTGTCTAATTTTCTGGGCCAGTGGTTTCAGAGAGAGGGCGAAAAGTAATGGGGACAGGGAGCAATCTGATAGGTGCCCCTTGATATAGGAAACTGGGTGGAGCAAATATTACCTGTGTTAACCATTGCTGAAGGATTAGCATACAATACCTTGATCATCTTAATGAACTGAGAAGGCGCACATTATCAGATGCTAGACGGGTCTCAATAAATCCAGTTTGGTCATTATGTATCTGTTTTGTCAGATAGGCATGTAGTAAGTACTTTAGCAAAGAGCTTGACATCCCCATTGAGAAGAGATATAATTACTGCACTGGGAAGGATATTTGTTTGGCTTGGGAAGTAAAGAGATTATAGCAGCATTAGCACCTGAGTTGAATGCACCTTTATCAATCGCAGTATTAATCATATCCAGCAGTGGTGTATGTCCCAAAAAGCAAGATATAACTTTGGTGGGATACCATCCCACCCTGGGGACTTGCCCTTCTTCATACTGACAAGGGCCTCTCTCAACTCCTCTAAGGAGATGGGAGAACTCAGTTTTCCTGATTCTTGGTTGGAGAGAGAAGGCAACTCCAGATCATGAAAAAAGTTTTCACAGGTGTTTGAGTCTAGGTTACTTCAGATTGATAAAGGATAGAATAGAATGTTTTAAATGCAGAATTAATTTCACCAGGTTCAGTTAAAGTACAATGAGGTGATTTAATGGCCAAAATGTTACATTATGTTTCAGTCTTAGAGCTAATAGATGGCTTGGTCTAGCTCCATTGAAATAATATGTCCTTCTTGTTCTGTGCATCAAGAACTCTGCCCTCTGCCTCAGTAAGGAGTTTAATTCGGCTCTTGTTGCAGATATTTTCCCTAGTAAGACATAACTTTGTGCGCTCTGTCGTTTGGACCCGTGATCCTGGGGTAGAGCAACATCTCCAAGTAGGCCAACTCGCAGCCCCCCCATACATAATATATGTCGAGCAGTGCAGCAATCCAATTGCAAAAGATTTAGGAAGTAGAAACCAAGAAAGAGAGACCTATACCAACCCTATAAACCTAGTGCCATAACCCCAGCCCTCTCCAAAGAACGGGAGAGAGTCTGAAAACACCCACACCCTTGTTAACATCATAACAATAACACACATTAGAAACCACTCTTAAAGAGTCCGGTGTACCCCTAAATGTTGGACCGGTGATCCTGGGGTAGAGCAACATCTCCAAGTAGGCCAAATCGCAGCCCCCCACCGCCCACTATATACATTGAGAATACCGCAGTATAAAAAGAAAATAAATATTTTGGTCAGTAAAAGATCGAAGGTAAAAATATAATAAACAGTAATAATGAAAGTAAAGGGAAACAGGAGAAAGTTTAAGAGAAAAAAAGGTAAATAATATGAAAATTGTTTGCCATGTCAACTCCATTCACTAAATCAAACGAAGAAGAATAAGAATCTTCTTATTCTTCTTCGTTTGATTTAGTGAATGGACCAAGTGATGCTCGCTAGTTAGATAAACAGTCTATTTCGGCTCATGACATTGAGCAGTCCAATCCCAAATTAAGACGCATGGCGGAGTTATGTATTAAATTGATACAAAATAGTAAGTAAAATACCTTACTCTGTTCCCTTAATGAATAAAAAAAAAAAAAAAGTCTTGAAGAAGTGGCTTGCTCCTCCACACGTTGCTTTCAGCCTAGCAGGGTAAAGGAGAAAGGTGCGGAAGCCCAGTTGTTGTAAAGCATTCATTGAAGCAGAGAAGGACAGCTGGCGTCTGAAAGTTTGTGTGCTGTAATCTGGAGTAAAGCGAATAGCCACCCCATCCACCTCCACAGTTGTTTTCCGTGCAGCGCCTATGATCCTATCTCTGTCGGTGAAACGTAGCAGCTTCAACAGGAGAGTGCGGGAAATGGGTTTGCCGTTAACGTCCTCCTTCGCTGCGCTTACCCGATGTGCACGCATCAGAACCCAGCTCCGGAAACCATTTTTTTGGATAGTGGTAGACAGATAGGTAAGCGGATTTAACGTTTCCGTATTTTCAGGGATCCCATGCACACGTATATTGTCTCTACGTGATCTGTCTTCCATGTCAGTTACCTTATCTTCTAGACTGGCACACCTTGCCCTTAGCTTGCTCAGCGATGCAGAGAGACGTCTATCCACTTCAGTCAAGCGGTTTTCACCTGCCTCCATGTACTCCATACACTTTGAAGTGTCAGCCCGCATGGCCACCATTTCACTCCTAAATTCTGCCATTTTGCTCAGCCACCATGGCTTGCGTTTTAGCTGAGAGTTGAGTCACCACATCCTCCACGAACTTGGGGATAGCCTCCTTAATAGCTTCTGCGACTGCTAGCTTAACTAGCTCAGCAAGTTCTTCACTATCAAGTGAATGAGAAGTTTTCTGCTTAGCAGCTGTCTTCTTCGATGAAGTCGCCATGACAGAGTGTTGAATACGTTTTATAAAAATTAAAAAAACTACTAAAGTTTGAGATATGCGGATAAAATGTGAAAGATTAAGTGGGAAACTGCGGAGCCGTGGTGAGAAACTACTGCATCCCTCGCAACGATCACGTGACTCCGTCTAAAACATTTCTGGAGGCTTGAGGGACGAAGGGTCACCGTGGAGAGCGGAGGGAAGCGACTTGACAGGGCGTTGTTCATGCCACTGTTTTCAAAGGCCTGGAAAAAAGCTGCAACTCCCTCAAAAGCCCAGGCTGGACTTCGTGGGTCAGGGATATTCCCATTCAACCCAGACAAGATAAAGATAAATCTGTTCATGCCATCAGAAACAACGGAGAGACCCTTTGGAGAGACTCCAGTAGAACCTGCATGTGCAACTCCAAGCCATCCTCCGTGTGATGACAATAACGGGGATGATGATGATGATTCCTACCATCAAGAAATGTTCAATCTTCCAGAGCACACCCCTTGCCACCCTCTGCATGATGCTGTTCAGCCAGTAATCTCTCCTCCTCCACAATCTCCACAGCACCTTCTTCTGTCCGCCATTATTGTCACCCCACCACCTCTGGCATAGGAAGTTGAAGTGGCGACACAGCCACAGGTCTCCTTCAAATCACTGATCGCCCTTCCGGTCAGAGAACGCCCAACTACCAGCCGCCAGAAGGCCATTTTTCTTTCATTTAAGAAAAGCGGTGAAACCTACAGCAAAGAAAACACTCAACCAAGCCACAACCAGTCAAGTCCATCAAGTCAACCAGGATCCATGTGCTATCTGCCAGCATTCTTATGGCGACTCAAAAGACCCTAAGTCCACAGAGGAGTGGGTTTCTTGTGCAGTCTGTTCCCATTGGTTTCATGAATTCTGTGCAGAGGACAATGGGGGGATTGATGACGACATTGCCTAACATGCAAAGCTTGCCTGTTTCCAGAAATGTAGCGACTTATTAACTTCTGCGGGCCATTTTTTATCTGCTGTTGTTTTTATCTGCTGTTGTTTGTTATATTGTAATAGGCCTATGCAATATTTTATATATTTACCTTCAAATATACTTATATACATGAGTTTATAATAAATGCATCAAAACCATCATATTGTTTTATTTGCTTGATGATGTAGAAGGATTATTATTATAATAATAGAGAATAACAAATATAATGTAAAAAGAAATATGGAATACTATTAACACTATTATTACAAAAGGACTTAACAAATTGAATTATCCGGAAAACTTCAAGGACAATAACATGACGTTGACAAATATGAATGTGGTGGTTGACAGATTCAACGATTTCTTTGTAAATGTGGGCCCTAAACTGGCCAAATATATAAAGTACACAGGATGAAATACTCTGTGATGGACCATGTGGATAAAAACCATAGACTGTATATTATTATTTTTCTGTATTGTAATAATACTGTGTTAAAAAAAAAGACCCATCTGAGAATGGCAATACCTCCGAATGATACCGAGACTGACCTGTGAGAGGCAGCAATGTACTGCAAGGCATCTAGTCCGTCAGAAAGCTAGAAGAAGAAGAAAGAAAACGAAGAAGAAGACAGCTCATGTAGGTATTGCAACAAATGAAAAGGTTGATAAGTTGGCCAAGGAAGCTGCTCAAAAGGAAATCATAGATGTCAACATTAATCTATCTAAGGCGGAGGGTAAAAGTATTGTGTGGCAGGGAACAATTTTAAAATGGCAGCAGCTCTGGGAGCAAGAAAACAAAGGGAGGCATCTATTCTCAGTATCTAGGAAAGTAACTGACTCAGTTAATGTTTGTAAAAGAGGGGAGGGTAGACTTAAGAAAGAGGTTTTTATTTCTAGAATGAGGATTGATCACACGTTGCTGAACAGCACTTTATTTCTTTTAGGAAAACACCAGAGTGGCTTGTGTTCATGTCAGGAACCTGAGACAGTGCATCATGTTTTGATTTCTTGTAGAAATTATGACCGACAAAGACAAGATCTGCTCAGAGAATTACGAGAAATTGGTTTGGAAGAAGTATCTCTGAAAAGTATTTTAGAAGTAGGGTCAAGCCGGAGGGGAAAACGTTGTTTGTTAAAATGTTTGATAGTCACTGGGCTGTATAACAGGATATACTGCACTACGGTTCTAGTTCCATAGATGGCAGCAATGCAACTTTTTGGATGCTGGCTGCCGTAAAATCCCGAAGAAGAAGAAGAAGAAGAAGAAGAAGAAGAAGAAGAAGAATGATGATGATGATGATGATGATGATATGACAAAATGGCGGAATGTGAAAACACCAACGATGTTTCAATTGCAGAGCCTTCTAAATTATGTGACTTGCTAGATCGTGGGTGGAAGATATTTGAGGAGGTAGACATTGCAAACGAACCACTTGGCTCTACCAGTATCCAGGTCAAAGTTAAACGTGGTATCAGTATGTTGGAAGAAGCGTCTAGAATGGTGGCCCAGCTCGACCTGTTTAGCCGCAATGAAGAGCTTGAGGAGATAGCCACGGCCGACCTGAAATACCTGCTGCTGCCTGCTCTAGTAGGAGCTCTGACCATGAAGCAGACCAGCCGAGACAAACGACTAGAGATAGTCCAAACAGCCCGGGCTTACTTTATGGATTTTTTGAAGAGGTGTAAAGAGTATAACACATCACAGTTTGAACTGCCAAATTCGACAAATGAAAGCACAAGTCCTGACGAAGAATCAAAAAATGGAAACTTAACAGCCAAGGTAAGTGGTAAATTGCTTCTTAAGAGAAGTGATGTGTATGTTCAAATGTACCATACTTGCAGGTTGCTACGTTTTTCAACAGTAACGAGTAACGTTAAATTAAATGCATAACGTTAAGTGTCAAAATGTAGAATCTGTATAACATAAAGTTAACTGATCAGTTTGAATGAACCAGAAGCAGTATTAATGGTTTGCATCAGTAGTTTCAATGGTAGTTGCTAGGGCTGCACGATATGAGGAAAATATTTAATTGCGATTATTTTGACTGATTCACGATATTGGAGGAAATGGTAATTTTTGTATCATTCTCATTTCATTGAAATATATATTTATATTAGGACTTTGACTTTTGTCCAAAAATCATATTCGAAGTTCGTTTGTTTATTAATATTCGAATATTTGTTAATATTTTGACAAGAGACAATTACAATTTTCTAGGCCGATTCCGATTTTCTTTGAGTTAGGCCAGCCGATACCGATTTTAGCCGATTCCGATTTAATTTTTTCTAACCACTTTACAGCACACACAAATATTTATTTTCTGTCTTTTCTTTAATAGAACATTTTGCACAGAACATAGAAAAATTTTTGAACAGATAATGGATCACTATAAAATAGAACTATATAAATTACTCCTGGTGTGGGAAATTCACACACATCTAAAGTGCAATGTTAGAACAATTTCCTTCTTTTCACATCCGATATCCCAAAAAAAAAAAATGTGATTTTGGTTTTTGGTGTCGTCCCTCCACGCCCTACTTTTTCCTTCCATATTGCAAACTTGTTATCTTCTGCACACACGCTGAAGAATTTCCAAACACCTGACATGTTGCAGGTTAATTCACGAGGTTCCCTACATGTGCAAGAATAGCGCGGACACGCACGCGCGACACACGGAGACTGTGCTGTCGCGTCCGTGTGTGCGTGCGTCCTTGAAAACTGTAACGCGTATAACTTATGTTGTCAGTTAATTGTAGCATTGACCGGCATGAAATCGGCATATGTCAGACTGACCTGCCGGTCGCCGGTCATGGCCGAGCACGTGAAAACCGGCCAATTCCGGTCACCGGCCGGTCTATCGGTGCATCTCTAATTTTGACCATTAAATGCCTTCAGTAAGACTTATATTGGTATCCAACTTCGTATATGTTCTGTCCACCAGAGGGCAGTGTATCAGTCAATAGGCATGCAATGATGTTTTCAGAAGAAAAACACACTGCCACAACAGTTTTTTTTTATTAAAAGTCAGACCCTGGATTAAACACAAACAGTATGCTTTCAACAGGAAGTTTGGATATTTCACCGTAGCCTACGTAAGTGGTCTGATGTTTATACTTTTGCGCTGGTGTGTGCGTCGAGCCGCGTGTGTGGGGAGTGTGTGTTAGAGTAAGAGAGTGACGGTGATTACCGGTAGCTTCAGAGCGAGTAGCGACTCTAGAGTCATAGTGAGAGAAACAAAGTATCTCCCCTGTGCTTTGGCACTTGTACGTTACTACAAACTACACTTGGCTGAGTAACGCATACAGCCGCATTGACTAAAATACCGGTAGAACAATAATACTTTACATGAGTAATTCAGAAAAACAAAGTGTGAAAAAAAGCATGAATATATTGTTGAATCTGTTCAATTAAGTTGGTAGAAATGTACATTACAATGAACTTGAATTTTATTTTTTACTTTAATATTATATGAAAGGCACTTAGGAGATTATCCACACAAATTTTTCGCCGGCCTTTATTTGTCCGTGTTGACCACGTAAGTAAGTGTAACTTACAGCATAGTTTGAAAATGAATCGGTGACTCTAAATTATGATGTATGCTTCTTGTTCCAGTCAGTCCCCTGCCCATCAGACTTGGTTTCCATGGCAGCACAGAGACAAGCTAAGATCGAGCGATACCGTCAGAAGAAGGAGCTGGAAGCCAGACTGTCAGATGTACGGAGAGCTGTGGACAGTGGACAGGCCGACGATGAAGTCAGCAGAGATTTTTACCTTCTGAATGTTCGGAAATGGATCACTGTGTGTCTGGATGAAATAGAAAGCATTGACCAGGAGGTGGAGATACTCAAGAAGATAGATGGTCTGAAGCAGGGTGCTGCCAAGCAGCCACCTCAGCCAGTCAGGCCTCCCATGAAACCCTTTATTCTCACCAAGGATGCTGTACAGGTGAGACTGTGGGCCAGCTGGTTCTGAGCCAGCCGCATGAAGTAATTCATTGTCAAAACTAGCAAGAAGAGCTACTGGGGATGTCACTGTAAAAAAGAACAACTGATAAACATAATTTATCCAGCCAGGTTGACTAGGTCAAATTAGATGTCAGTGGCTACCTGTCCAGCAAAGATAGTAGCAACATTGTCCACCTTTCAAATGATGCCCCAAAGAGCATTTAGGTTCTAAACCAAGAGCAGAGCAGATGATGGAAGGTACTTTGATAGTTCAAAGACAAAACACAGTCTAACGTAGGGATTCAGACTGACATGCTTTTTCAGAAAGCTTGAAATCTCTGCAGCCATTGACGTAAAAGAAGAGTTGCTGACAATCATTAATGTTAACATATTACTCAGTGCATCCAGTTATAAATCAAGGAACATCTGTGTATGTATGTGTGTCTTTCAAAAGACTCTACATCATATGCAGCACGTTGTAAAGAAGACAAAAACAGAGACCTGGGGCAGCTTTAGGGGCAGGGCTTCACGGCTCTCAGTCTAGCATGTCTTTGCAGTGGGCTACCGGTGTCGTGCAAAAAAAGTCATCATCTGCCAAAAACTGATTGCTGTCTATCCTACTTAAATCTATAACATATCTTCCTCAGTTGTCCATCACCCGGCCAGCCAAATTTATTTTTTTTACAGATTGCTATATGCAGATTGTTTCCACTTTTTTGTGACATTTAAGAGTGACCAAGCTAACACTTACACACTCTCATTCAGTGGTGTGAATCTTAAACTGTGTATTTCGAACAGCTTAGTCTCAAAACAACGGGTGCCACAGACTTGGCTCCTGCCACAGTCTCGTCGATGCGTTGACTACTGATCGATGCCTCTCTGACGCCTCACTGGCAACTGCCTGACCATTGTCAGAGGATCTCGAGAGTAAAATATTAATTCTTGTTCAGAATTGAACCCCGCTTTACAGCATATGAGTCCGACCCAGTCATCCAATACAACTGATGTGTTACAGGAGAGAATGGACACATTTGCTGGCCCTCATTTATCAACCTAACATAGAAACCAGCGCAGATATGAGCGCAGAAATCATCTTACGACAGGCTTCACGTGTGATTCATGAAACGTTCGTATCACACCAATCGGAGCGTAAGAATGGTCGTACATTGATAAATGCAGCGGCTGGAAACGATCGTATTTTAAATTTCACGGCCCAATATATTCTCGGTTTTGAGGCCTCGCCCCTACAATTTACGACATGGCGAGACGTAATCCGGCTAAGAAGCGGAACTTTTCGAAGGTGTAGATTGAAACCCTGATATCTCAGGATTATATGCTGCACCGCAAGTCCACACTGACTCGAAAACTTGCGTATACGAGTTCAGACCAGACGTGAGATTTTATCGCAGCCTACGCTCACATTCAAATTGATAAATGCCTTGCTTTGCGTAGGAATCGGCATACGCCCGTCCTACGCCCATTTTAGGTCGTATGCACATTTCATAAATGAGCTAAAATGATGGGGACGTAGACAGAAAAAGCCATATCCAGTGTAAAAAAAACAATATTCCGCACATTTCATGTAGGCCTACATTTAATTATATAATGCTTCCACAAGTACTAACAAAGGAATATAAACGAAACCCATGTTAACGTTACTGCTTTTTATCAAAAACTGCAGGTTTCCTGTTTAGTTTTTGCCATAAAAAAACGATTTATGGCAGCTGACATACCCCTGGAGGATCTCGCTGTCTCTCCAATACACCTCTGTGGATAGGGGTTCATTAAAACCGTAGATTCCTATTAAATGTGGCAGGTACCAATCAAGGTACCGAGCAGTAGTACTGGTTGTATTATCTTTAACATACTGTGCAATAGTGTGTGATAAAATGTTTATTTCATTCACAGGCTCAAGTGTTCGGGGCTGGTTACCCCAGCCTCCCCACCATGACAGTAGATGATTGGTATGAACAGCGCAGAAATCAAGGAGTGCTGCCTGACCAGGCGATACCCAGAAAAGTCACTGTGGAGGACACTGATGCAAAGGAGAGGGAAGAAGAAGATAAAGAGAGAGAGGCTGAAAATGATGATGAGTCGTCTCTGCTTAAAGCCAGAAACTGGGATGACTGGAAAGACACTAATCGCAGAGGTTATGGAAACCGCCATAACATGGGCTAACTGATCCCAACACAGTGTGTGTCCAAATAGACCTGGCTCTGTCTGATCCTTAAGACTGTTGGTATGAGAAGGTCACCAAACCAAGATACACCACAGTATGCCAAACAAACATGTTGAGTTTACTGACACTACTAGCTGATTGTCAGTTATTTACAAGGCTAGATTCAACAATCCTCTGTGATGTCATGTTTTTCAGTGAGTATTAATAAAAATCTACAATTTGGCCACGATGCCAATGTTTATGCTTTGTAGTGTGTCAAACGCTATCATTGGAAAATAAAGAGACTGAACAAACCATGTAACAAGAAAATCAGTGTACAGAATCTGGTAAGAATCTAACCATTTATTTTTGAAAAAGTTTTATTCAAACAACTGGACAGTTTCTTTCCTTCTATAGTAGTGTGTTGTCATCAAGCTTAAAATGAAATACAAATATCAATGACCTGGGGCTGGTATTTCAAAAAGGTCGACATTATTATAGTATATTATAATATTTAGTTTGTTGGAACACTGATTTTGTTTTGGGATAGTTTGGTTTTAGTATTTAGTAGGCAAATTCCTTGCTGTAATAAATCCTTTTCTGGTTCTGATTATCAACTCAATGGTTTGTCTGTTAGGACAGATGAGCAAAGGCAGGAGTTCCAGTCGAAACTTTTATTAGAGGTTAGTTAACTGATTTGTCTGACAACAGAAACAAATTTATAACAAAGGACATTAAACATAATTCTTAATTTTGCTAATCAATAATCCAACTAAGGCAATTTAACTTCCAACACAATTACTGTGTAAACCTAGGCATGACAAAATAACTTTCCTCTATTGAAACTTAGTCAATACAGCAAATAAATTATAAAATATGAAAACTGCTATGAATGCATTTAAACCATAGAAAAATACATATCATACACTCATCTTAAACTATTGGAGGGATGAGGCATCCACAAAAGGCCAGCCAGCATCTTTGTTCCCAAAAGCGCTTGCCTATGCTTCCTGGATGGGCAGAGCCACAAAGTAAATAGAGACAGCCAGCTCATCTGAGAAGCAGGTATAGGAAGGTTTGAGTGGGAGGCATGGATGTATAATAAGACCTGGATACAGCGTTCGAGGCGGAGCCCGGTCATTACTGTGGCTGGATCTCACTTGCCTTATTTGATAGCCGTCTCAAAGCTCATTCCTGCCCCAAGGAGCGAGCATCGAGGAGGGATCACCGAGGAGCTATAAGCGAGGACACACAAGAGCAGCCGTTGCTAACTCCGCCCATACAGCCAACAAATTCACGTGACGCTTCAGAGGAAAGGACAACTCATCCCTTAAAAACACTTTCCCTCGTTTCCTCTCTCCTCCCATGATTTCCTCGCGTCTCACCCATGCTTTCTTGGTGGGACGGAAAAAGACGCATGGAAGGGAGGCAATTTAAGCACCTGGGATGCACCCTTTGAGTGTTGCTCAGTGGCGCATGAAGCCAAAAAAAGTATGATAATGAAATTAGGCATTTCGAGAGGGTTGAAAAAAATGAATCCAAAGATTTACAGAAATTGCCACTATGTCAATTTGGCTTTAAAGCCCAGCAAACTTTTTTTTCCACAGCCGCCCCTGAAATATGTGAACCTTATTTGACTTAAAGGAAAATCCATATGTTGTACAACGAGGTTCTGGAAAACTTTTGATCCTAGTGAGAGCAACCAACTGACTGACGGGACGCACATACCCTTTTATCAGTATCTCTGCCACTCTTACTCTGCTATCTGAACTTGGGAGAAGTTTCAGTTAACAGCATAGACTGTTATTACAGTTTTTGCCGATTGCTTACTCACTGAAATCCAACGTATTACACAATTATCAAAACCTTACACTCAAGGAGCAAAATGTTGGCCCAGATGTGCACCACTATAAGCACAATGTCAGCCTCACACTTTTTGCAAAACAATACAGTGATTTGCAAAACACTAAACACACTTGTATACATTAGACACAGAAGTACTGTATATCATGATGTCACTTCCTTGCTACAACACCTATGAGCCAACTTGTGGAACCCAGCCATCAGGTGAGCAAACACATGATTGGTGTCTACAATTACTTGTAGACACCAATCAGGTTTAAGCACTATAAAAGTAAGTTTAGTATTTTCTGTACTGTATTTTCAGTTTTTTTTTCTGTAATTATAACCTGTGGTAGATACAGTATTTTATGTTTGTCTGGTTTGCTGAGCTAACAGTGTTATGCACACTACTGTAGTAGCTGTATGAAAACTGGGGATGTTTTGTTGTGATTCTCCATGTTGACATGTTGACTGATTTGGGTATATGGAGAGAAATAAATTATATTTTACTCAGTCTGCAGCATTGGTCTTGTGTAGTGTTCGGTGAACTTATTGTATATTTGCACTTTCTCTGTGTACTTCATTTACAGTACTCTAATCACTGAGTACAACTGCTGAAAGTGTTTTAGGTTAGCAATAGCAGTTTTGGTTTTGGTCTGGTTCAAACGGAATGAAGTCATATGAAATGTGTGTTTCATATGGTAACAAAATATGTTTTTTTATAAATTAGTGTACAGTTTTTGCAAGAGTGTTTCATTTTGCAAAGGGTCTGAGGTGTTCTGCTGATAGGGTGTGTGGTTGTGCTAATTGTGTGTAGTGTTTTGAAAAACCGGTCCCTGTTTTCAAACTAGTGCTTAAGCAATCGAAAAAAACTGTAAGATGGATGGATGGCTTGACAGCTCCCCAAAAGTGAAGCCAAAACATCTTGATTGTGTCTTGATGGCTGGCTGCAGTGTAGGTCATAAATCCTGCCCCTTCAAGGAAATCCCTATCTAGTCACATTGGGATCGCAATGATCCAACCTGCCAATGTTTCGAAAAACGTTGTCAAAGACAGTGACATAATTTTTTATCATTTAGTGAGAAAAGGGAGATTTCATTATCTGGATCATTTTTATCCAGATTACAAATTTTAAAATCTGGCACCTGAAAACAGTAATTCTTTTTTATGATTAACAATTTTTATTTACACCCAACACACAAAACATAAAATTTGAAACTTGAACATATCCCCGCACCCCCGTTATCACCACCCACCCAGACATAAATCAAGAAAAGATGACACAATGACCACAATATTCAAAACTGATAACAAAATGATAACAAAATAGACAAACTATAAATAAAATTAATATATGTATAAATGACAACACCATAAGCCCATCATATACGTCTCTCCCCAGCACAAAGCTTCTTAGGAGCTCTCCAGAAAGCTCAAATACTTACCCCATTTTGTAGACATCCAATCTGGCAAACCATTTGTATGACATCTTTTCAAACGCCGCCACCCTAGCCATCTCATAAGCCCACTCTTGAATTTACGGCACCTCCTCCATCCTCTTAAAAGAATCTGTCTGGTTTAAGAGAAAATCACATATCTGACTAATTCAACATCTTGTTTTGTGTTTTTTAGCAGCTGGAATCTTTCACAGTTTCTACTTTCAATACAAATGTTTTAAATTTTGTGATGTGCTGACATTCCAAGTGTTATCTTTTTCTGATATCCAGCTACAGAAACTGGTTACAACAGCTCTTTCCCTGGCTGGAGGGAGCTGATAAGGCCTGGTAGCAAGTGATTCTCTACTTTCTTTGTTCTTGCGTCCAGACCTTGTGCTGTGATGTACTGAACCTTTCATGCAAGAAATAAACTTACTAAAAGAAGTGTTATGTCATAAACGTTTATGATGTTTATAACACATTCATGACAGTGTCATGTCACTCTTATATAGATACCTTCAAGTAAAGTGTAACCGAATTTCTATCTCAGACTATACTGTTATTGCACTATTCCTTCCCTCTCTTACAGTATATTTCTTGTAAATTTGTAAATTGTTGTTATACTGTATACTTTTTTTTTAAATATTTTTAATATTTCTTACTGTCCTTTCTGTTTTTATTCTTTATATGTTAAGTGAGTGTTGTACTTTGAGAGCAAAGTTTAACGGGAGTCAAATTCCTTGTTTGTTTGCACAAACCTGGCCAATAAAGCTGATTCTGATTCTGATTAGTGAAAGAGGTGTTTTTCAAGATTATACATGGATACTATCCCACTAAAGAGTTTTTGCAAAGATTTAAAAAGATTTTTATTGTCAGTTGTTCTTTTTGTGATGTATACACTGAAGACATTTTTCATTTATTTTGGAACTGTTCTTACTCAATTTGTGAAAAGACAAATGTACTCAACTAATTGACCCACATTTCTCCCTTTGTTTTGAACATATATTGTTTGGTTTCACAAATTAATCTTCTGCTCAAACAAATCAGTAATATATTATCAACCTTATTATTTAATTGGCTAAATGGCAAATTCATAAATGTAAGTACTATAATCAGAAACCTTTATTTATTGTGTTTGGAAATGAAACCAAACAATATATAAGAACAATTTTATATTCTAAGAATAAGGAAGCAATTAAAACACTGAATATATTTGCTCTCTGTAACTTATTAATTAATTAATGAATTAATGTGATGTAATGTTTTTCTGTCATTGTGTCACTGGCGGTTGCCGGTGTTGTGCCCATGTGCCGAAAACAGACTGCCTGCCGAAATACGACTGCACACCGCTAGAGGGCAATGTTGGTCATGTTGTCCTGATATCCAAACCAAGAGTAAATAAAATGTTATTAAAAAAGTGACAATAGGCCTTTTTCACGGCAGACATGTTGACATGTCATAGTAGGAAAAGCACAGGTGTATTCAAAACCATTAATGATGGCTGCATTCCACTTAGGAGAGGCCCTGGTATTGTGCATGTTGACTCACTTAAATAGCTTACTGGGACACTTGATGGAATTGATCCATCGTTTAGGTTATGTTTCAGCTGTGCTTTTTCTACTATGACAAGTCAAAATGTCTGCTGTGAAAAAGGTCCATAGCTGTCCCATTTTTTGAGCGGGAAAATATTTGTCACGAGTTTACACGAGAAACAGATAGGACATACATTAGATTACATACATACACACATTTATAGGACATCCATTACATTACATACATACACACACACATTTATCATGGATAAAGACATATTCTCCGATACTTATCAAGTGGTGAGTATCCAGATGGATACTCAAGGAATGAAAAAACAAATTTTCGTCGGAAGGCCAACACTTTTGATGTGCAAGGTAAGAAGACATTGTGATGCATTGCATATACGTTGTCAACCACCCCGCATTTATTAATTTATAGATAGATCAGTTTATATTTGAATGTGTGATCTGCTCTTATGCAATAACAGATCATGTTAGTAATTAATACCACGCATTTATTAGATTGATCAGTTTATATTTTAATGTGTGATCTGCTCTAATGCAATGACAGATCATGTTAGTAAGTGTTAGCCTGAACCATATAGACTATTAACGTCACGTCACGGGAACTTAAACTTTGTGTTGCTTACAACAACTAGGCTAATGACATTCGGGGCTACAATAGAAACATTCGGGGCTGAAGCCCTTAAAAAATGACCTCCCGTTGCTCTGGACAGAGACCAGTGAAGGCCATTAGAAGCACTTTTCCGGTGAGCGCCGAGCGTTACTGCGCAGCCTCCAACTGAGAGAGACGACGTAAATGTGACGTGAGCAACCGTCTGAAAGTTGTAAGCCTTCTGGTAGCTGTGCCAAGAGAAATATCAATCATTCCCAATCTTGCAGAGACGGAGAGCGTAGGTCTATGTAAGGAGATAACATGGACACAGGCTAATTATTGCTAACTAAAATGCTAGTTAACATTAGTAATTAAACTTAAACAGCTAATGTAAGTCGAAACTGTCTGCAAGCTTCTCCTGTACTATACGGTAATTCCTCTACTGTGGTCCCGTGGTTATGAAACAATCGTTAGCCTATTTTTACAAAAACGTCTGCTATGGAGCCATAATGTGAGGTACAAGGTAATGGAGCCTTTTATACATTGTCGTGTTTCTTTAGAAATTAACAATGGACAAGTAAAGTCTTTAAACGCTTTAGATGTAAAGTTATTCGCTGTCAAAGGGACGTCAAAATGAATGGCAGTCAATGGAATGCTAACGGGGGGGTGATGGCTTATTAGCATCAAAATGGCACCATAGGAGGTTTGGGTTGTGAGCGTTCTCTTAATACATCCATGAGGTGCTTTCCGACCGGATAGTACTTGTACTTTTTAGAGGAAAAGTACACTTCTAAGCAATTCTAAGAACTACTCTCCCCCAAAATCTTGTTTTTCTGTTTGCATTCCCACTGGCCAAGTGGCCATAGGGACTGGTAGGAGGGGTAAGGGAGTGACGCAAGCACGGCAACGGTCTTTATAGCATCGTCAATAGACCTTAGTGCCACATACAACAACAACAAATTATGCTAATACTCGTGCGCTTTTCCTATATTAAATGCACGTCCATTCTCGTAGTAATTCACGTAATGTTTTGCTCAACACAGACCGGGCTTTATTATACTCGGAACAGACCTTGCCTCTGCCTACTGCGGTGTGTGTGTGTGTGTGTGTGTGTGTGTGTCGGCCGGCCGGCGTTATGGGCCAACAATGCGGAAGAGCCGAGCTCCATGTTTGCTTTATGCGCTTTTGAGCACTCTCATTGGAACGTAACGCAAATAATTTCTTTTTTTTTTATTGTTCATTTATACAGAACATAGAAATAATCAAACAAGGCACAATTACAAATCCATCTCAATAACAGAGCTATTGCCTCGGGTCGAGCATATAAAACAAAACCTAGGAGCTTATACCTTACAAAACAACAAAGAATGATATAAAAGAAAATAAATAAAAAATAAATAAAGAGTAGGGGCTATCTCAAATTAAAGTAAATTAAGAGTTTCAAGTAAATAAATCAAATCAAGGGCTTTTGTATCTTTAACCCATTTCAATGACTTGCACAAAAGATTGAACTCATTCTTCCAATGGTTCAGGGAGGGTTTGGTCTTAAAATATCTAGATTTATGTATAAAATGTTTTCCTAAAGGCACCAAGTTGTTGAGAACAAAATCTACTTTCTTATCTTCAACAAAAACACCAAACTTTATATTCTTCACTGTCAGAGGTGATATCTCAATTTCCCTGGACTGTAACCAGCTCTGCAGATCTCTCCAGAAAGATTGCACCGACTCACACAGAAAAAATACATGTTATAAATTCTCAATTTCTTTTTCACAAAAAACACAGTTATTAGTATCAAAATTGAATCTCAGTCTTAAAAATTTGTTTGTTGGGTAGATTTCATTTAAAATTTTAAAGTTGACCTCTTTTATTTTCGGGAGAAGAGGAAATGAAGTATAACTTTTCCTTATTTTCTTAACCTCTCCATCCCCAAGTTCTTTCATCATATATTGTCTTTTAACTGGATTGGGATAATATTCCTTCAATAGAAAATTTCTAATAACTTTGTTAGTACATTTATAGTCACAGAAATCAATTCCTTGGATGCAGAGCTGCCTCAGACCAGGAGAAACTTTGGAGTACCTGATGTCTTCTCTCACTATGGATTTCAGAGACATTGGTATAACTTTCAACCATCTGTCATAATGCTTGACACTGCATTGAAGTTGATATTTCTCACAAAACTCCTCGAGCTGTAACAAAAGTCCATTACTGTCCATAAAATGAGCAATTGCCCAGATTCCCTTGGCTTTCCATTCCTCCATGTACACAGATTTTCTGCTTATCAATATGTATATATTATTCCAAACTGGAGTATTATGAGGTGTGAAATTATGTTTGTAGATTAACTTCCAATAGAGAAGGACCTGCTGATGGAAATCAGAAAGTTTGACTGGTAACAAATTGCATTCAAAATCACATCGCAGAAGAAAGTCTATTCCACCCATTTTTGAAAATATTAAATTGGGCACAGTAAACCAAAAGGACTGCCTGTTATTAACAAAAGATTTTAACCATTTCAATTTCAAGACACCATTCATTATATCAAAATCAATCGCATTTGCACCTCCATCTTCATAGTTTTTAACCATGTCAATTTTCCTTATGTACTGACATTTGTTTCTCCATATGAAATTAAAATTGATCTTGTTTATGGCTTTGATCATGTTTGTAGAAATGGGTAAGGAGAAAGCCGGGTAGATAAGTCTGGATAAGCTGTCCATTTTGGATAATAAAATTCTCCCAAAAATTGTGATATCTTTTTGCAACCACCTATTTAAGATTAATTTACACTTTTCTATATTGTTCCATACATTCATTTTGTCTGATGTTGCCTTGTCCTTAGAAATAACAATTCCCAAGTATTTTACTTCTGACTTAACCTTTATGTTATATAGAGGTTGTAAGGGATGATTATGAATTTTAGCACTACATGATTATGTAGTGCTAAAATTTCACATTTATCTAAATTCAATTGTAAGCCTGAAGCTCTTGAGAAGTGGTCAATAATTTGTAAAGCTAAAGGAATTTGATTTTCATTTTTTAGAAACGAAGTTGTGTCGTCAGCCAATTGACTTATGGTAATTTGTCTGTCACTTACAACTAACCCTTCAATACAACTATTCTGAATCAAAATGGACAACATTTCTGCTACCATAATGAATAAAAGTGGAGAGCTGCTGCAACCCTGACGAATTTCCTTCTTAATCTCAAATCGAGGACAGGTGCCATGCCCTAGAGCTACAGAGTTATTGATTCCATTATATAACATCCCAATTATATTCATACATTTTTTCCCAAATCCAAAGTGATGTAAAGTTTTCAAAATAAAAGGATGTTCAACAGAATCAAACGCTTTGTAAAAATCTAAGAATAAAATAAACCCGCTATCATGAATAATATCGCTGTACTCAAGTAAATCTAAAACAAGTCTTATGTTGTTGTGAATTGACCTTCCTTTCAGAAAACCTGATTGTGTCTCACCAATGATGGACGACATACCTCCCTTAAGCCTAGAAGCAACAACTCCAGAGAGTAGCTTGTAGTCAGTATTCAACAATGTAATTGGTCTCAAATTATCTAAGATTCTCTTGTCTTTACCAGATTTAGGAATCAAAGTAATTAAACCTTGCTTCATAGATGACATCAGTTCTTTCTTCTCTATACATTCCCGTAACGCTTTAAATAGTAAATTTCTCACATCATTCCAAAAGAATTGATAGAAATTTGTTGTGAGCCCGTCCGTTCCTGGGGATTTGTTCAACTTCATCTTGAGAATAACTGAATCCAACTCCTCGATTGTCAAATCTGACTCGCAAATATCTTTAAAGGGATCATCAATGCATGGGATAACATTCTTGATTTTATCAAACAAATAATCAGCCTCTATACCAGAATAATTTGAGGAGTACAATTTGGAGTAAAATGAGAACACTTCCTTATCTATACTTCTAAAATCTTTACTTTCTACCCCATTTATCATTAAACTAGTAATTGAGTTTCGCTGCTGTCTATTTTTTTCCAAACTACTAAAATATGAGGAGTTCTTTTCACCTGCCTCAATCCATTTCGCTCTTGACCTTATAAAGGCCCACTGTGCTCTTTCAAGGTAAAGCTCATCTAACCGGACTTGTAACTCCATTAACTTGTTTTTCCATTGATAATTTAGGTCCAAATTACTACAACACTGGTTAATTTCCCGCAACAAATTACTTTCATATAGTCTTTTTTCCCTGTTTAATTCCTTGCAAACATTTACTGTGAATTCTTAATCTTAATCTTAGTAAATTCCCACTTACCAATATAGCCTTCAATTGAATCATCCTTTTCATTATCTCTTATGATTTCCCTAACCTTAATGCAATAATCCTCAATTTGTAACATCTTAGAATTAAACTTCCAATATCCTTTGTTTCTGGTTTCCCTCACTGTGGGTTCTAAAATGAGATCTATGAAACAATGATCAGATAGTGGCGCTTTAGAAATTTGAGTTTGTTTAACATATGTCAGAAAGTTATCGCTTGCTAACCAGTAATCAATCCTAGATTTACTTTCTCCATTAGGCTTAAACCATGAAAAGGTCTTAACCCCAGGATTAAGGAATCTCCACGCATCAATCAAACTGTTGTCTGCTATAAAACTTTCTACGATGTCATTATGCTTTGCTTTCCATAATCTAGGAGGGATTCATTCATCTGGAGCCATATTCCAGTCACCTCCTGCTAAAATGTAATCGGTAGGGTACAATACTTTTAACTCTGAAGTCACGTGTGATATTTTCCATCAGTATTCTGTTTTGAGCATCATTATTATAACCATAAACATTGGTTATTATAAAGAATAAACTTTCCACCTTCAATACCACCGTTAAATAATGTCCCTCTCCATCGGCTCGATGGGTCAATATTTCTCCAGGAAACTTGTGGAAGCCACCCCTCCAGATCGGTTAGAACCATGACTAAATAAAATTTTGTCCCCCCATTGATTAGTCCAAAAAGCTGCATCAGCTTCAGAAGAATGAGTCTCTTGTAGAAACAATGAGATTTTTGCCCTTTACAAAACAAAAAAAGTGCTTTTCTTTTAACAATGTCTTTCAAGCCCCTAACATTCAAAGAACCAAAACAAATTTTCTCGTTTACCATGAACACCAGAAATGAGAAAACAAAAAAGCTAGTTTAACAGTAGTTAGCTTAACTCACTCAGACCAAGAAAGAAAAAATCGTAGGGTTATGGGGAAAGTTTCATCCCTCCAAATGTTTCCACTGCTTTAAAGACCATAAACAGACAGTGTTCCTTCAGCTTCACTTATCCTCACCAATCCGCCGTCCGTCTATGTATCCATGTGGACACCTCGCCAAAATGAATGCCTTGCTCTTTACAGATCGAAGAGTTTTTGGTCCGACACCAGATTTCTTCCTTCACCCATCTTTTAGTGAAAAGAACGATGATATGCCTGATCTTGTTTTCAATCTTCTTTCCGACTCTGTGGACAATGTCCACGGCTTCTTCCAGCTTCGACCCCATATCCGGAGCAATCATAACCAGGATTTAGGTGACCTGCGTACGGATATCTTCATCTTTTTTCTCTTCCAAACCTTTTATCCGGAGGCACCACCTCATCCTATACCTTTCCTGTTCTTTGACTCTTTCCTTAAGCTCATTATTCTCTTTGCAAAGATAGTCGTTTTGTTTCTCCAGAACTTCTACTTTCTTTTTACATTCTGTCAGTACCTCCGTGTTGAACTGGACGGTCTTCGCTAAGCTAGCAATCATGACGCTGCTTTGTTTTGTTCGCTCACTTAAAGATGAACTGAACTGGAATTTCAGTAAAGGTGATATAACAGATGTATTTTATTTCTTCTCATTGGTACAATGATTAAAATGGCTGAATTTGTTAAAAGGGATAAAATGGTACATTGAAAGTGTTGTTGTTGTTACACGGGCGCCGCCATGTTGGAATTCCATAATCGGCTACGTCACTGGCATGATAAGCAGCCATAGAATGTAAACAGTCTGAGACAGTCGGAGGCTAACGGACATGGCTGAGGAAACGGAAACCAACAGGTCTGGGGGGGGGGGGGTTCATACTACATTGCCCCTGGCTGCAGTAATAAATTGTATAGGGCTAAGGCAGCTGGGGTTATGATACATTTCCACAGGATGCCTTTGACAAGGAAACCAGCCCTCAACTCATGGCTAGCTGCCTGAAAACTGGCCAGCCCTCCAACAGCCCCTGGATTTCGAGTCTGTAGCGACCATTTTTTAGCGACAGACTATTTAGAGAGCTGTTCTTTTGATACAACAGGGTCACTGGTGAGGGTTAAGTCCAACAGACTGAAACCTGAGGCCATTCCGTCAATTATTGATTTTTCAGGCTACAGTACAGGGCAGACTGATAGACCAACGGCAAGTACCAACACCACCGATGCTATCTGCCGCAGAGACAGGGCGCTGAAACGCTCACATCAGGCAGAGGACAGAGAGGTTTAGCTGTTATCCAGCATGCTAGCAATCAACTAGGCAAAGGGCTGGATGTAACGTTGTTGTGACATACACAAAACATGTACATATTCACTTACACGCACAAATAATAAAGCCTAACGTGTAGGCTTTATAGCGTTCAACAAAACTGAGACTGACACACTGGGCATCATTGAAATTGAGTCACAAAACCAAGCTAGATACCAAACGATCCAACCGAGGGAAAGGGCTAGCAGCTAAACACGTTGGAAACACTTATGTCAAACTCCACAAGCTAGCGCTCCAACCATAGACTGTATAAATAAACCATGACTCCGATGATATCACAGATCAATAATAATGCGTTATTAGCTGCTAACTAAACCACAGCGGGTCTGTAACAGAATCCAATGTCCCTTTCTACTCACCCTGAAGCTAGCTGATGTCTCAGGGCACATTGTTGATGCAGAGGGAGTTCAACTCGCAGAAAAAGCTGCTACTTCCATAATAAGAGGTATCTGTGCAGTAACCATTTGTGCAATATCCATCAACGACCACAAGGAAAAAATCTGCCAACTCTGCACTAGCCTAAAGTAAACGGCAAGACTCGTGACTCCTCCGTGCATCCGTCAACCTGTGGTAACTCTCCTACGTGCAGCTAACTTTTTTTTCAAACTTTATTTATTTTGGTTTTAACATTTTGCGTGCAGCTAACTTAACAAGCGATCCCATTGGATGAATTTGTCCAATCACATTTTCCATTTATCTGCATCGATTTTCTAAAACGCACAGGACCTTTTCTATTTTCTCTTAATGCACACGATATATAAGCAGTCTCTATTTCCTAAAATACATAATGTGCTTGGATACAATAAATGACTGAAACTGATCGTCCTCCATGTGGTGGTAGTCAGACACTACAGGCCTGTCCCTCACAGGCTCAAATGCGTAACCCATTCCATTAAATTGACTCTTTCACGTGTATTTAATATGCACAAAGACAAAATAGCCTTATTAGAAACCTCATCACTTTCACCAACTTCAGTTGACTTGGCCTTCTTTTCCACAGGCTGCTTGGTAGGTGTCGGCGGCGCGGAATCATTAGCAGAGCGGTCCCTTTTATTTAGCAAAGATACATCCATAGCATAGTCATGCTCCCCTTCATGCACGTTTTCTATTCTTTCGACATTAGGCGAGGATTTCCTTCCTTTGGTATCCATTTTAAGTGTTGCCGGTTTAATGACACGTTTTGGATCCATTTTCACACTTCAGAGTGGACATTCAACAACTTCTAACTATACTTTGGGACTACTTGTGAAGAGCTCACAAAAATACGACTGCTCAACCCGCCATCTTGCCGGAACCCCCGGGCAAATAGGGAAGAAGTTCCACTCTCTCGTTACTTCCGGCTTCTGAACTGGTTGCAGTTCCACCATAGTTCCATATAGGGGGCACTCACAGGCCAGTGCAGAATGAATGGGACTCTATGGAGCTATACCCCTCAAAATCCACTTTTCTCAGGATATAATTTTTTGTCTAGTAATTTGAATGTTGCATTCGAAAGGGGAGGCTAAGAAAATACACACTGATGGGTGTTAGAGTTTTTTAAAGTGGCTTTTTTGTTCTAAAAAGCCTTTTAAAATGCCAATGACGTCATACACATATACGGCCAGAGATACTGCTTTACGGCAAGCTCTGAGTCGCTTCCTTTGTTCTCTCGAAGCATCGACAACACAGCTGACAGGTTAGGCCCTCCCTGTTAATACACGTGCTAGAAAGAGGTTTGCTAATGTTTTAAAGACCACGCCGAAATATTCACTCTGACATTCTGGTTCTGCTTTGGATGCCGTCAAGCGGGATCTCCGATCGTAATCAGTCATTCACTGACCAATCAGCATTCATTAGCAGAATGCTAGCGTGTTATGGGCAACAATGACTCAACCTGTAAGAAATCGAAAGGACACAAGTACTCGTTCATTCAACTTTTGACCTATAATCCATGTTGAACTTGCAAAAACTACAATCAAATCTGAGATTTCTCAACGACAATCAGGCGAAAGAGACAAATTTAGCCGTCTAGCTCCATAGAGTCCCATTCATTTAGCACTGGACCGCAATCACCCCCAGTGGAACTCTGGTGGAACTGCAACCACATTCGGTACAATGGGGCTGAATAGGGAGTGGAACGGCTTTCCGTAGACGGGCTTTGGTACGGGGCTTCTCGCCGAACAATGTATCGAGTTCTCTTAATACATCCATGTTGTTAGGAGCCCCTTGGGTTAATATTGGTGCACATAACTATTTAGACTGACCAACATTGCCCTCTAGCGGCTTGCAGTCGTATTTCGGCAGGCAAGAAGAAGTAGAGGAACCGCCCTACGTTCTATTAAAGTGCTAGGATTGGCCAGGTTTCCACTGACCAATGGGCTATCCTGACCTTTACTCGAGGCAAAGAGGTCCTCAACTTTCTTATATACTGTCTATGACCTCAACCAATCGGGCTGCTAGGCAGGGCGGATATTGCCAAGAAAGAAAGTGGGATGACATATGTTGCATAGTATAGCTAGAGGATCTTTGGTTTGGTTTGACCGACTCTGGGGACAGTAACGTTAGCTGTTAGCTAGCTAACAGTGCCAAGAAATCTACAACAAGGATAGCAAACGTCTGTGTACAGTCTGAGGTAACGTTTCCGTTAACTGTCTGTCTACGTCGTCTGAAAACATAAATGAAAATGAAATAAAGGCTAAGTTAGCTCATTTAGCTAGCTAGCTAGCTCAACAAATTCAACTTTGGACAGCATGCAAAAACATGTTTTATAGCCTGTCTCAGAGCTGATGTGTGCTATAATAGTGTCATTAGCTTTGAGACGCTTTTATTGCGTGAGTTTGATCGCGAGATCATATATGTTTTTCGCGTTACTCGCGTTACACCCGCCGCTGTAGAGCTGTAACGTTAGGCATCAGCAGCCTGTTGCGCTAGCTCTGTTAACTTCTCTCTTAAGTTAGGGTGTAAAGTCCACACTAAACGATACGTTGAATCTAGTTAGTTTGATACTAAATTTGTGACACACACTGTTGTGTCAAAGGATGAAAATATCATACCGAAGCATGTTATTAGACTTTTTTTGTGAGGTGCAAAGGAAAGATGTTTTGTAGCTTAAGTTAAAAGCATCACTTAAACCCAGTCTATTATCATTTGTTTTATATCTCAGTCCATTGATCTAGATTTCCGCAGATAAACAAAATTAAGAGCTATTAAAATGGTTTCGATACCTGACATGTCCTAAGGTGAAAATAAATAACAAATATACTTCCAGCACAAAAGATTAAAGGTAATCCTGCTCACTGTCTGAAGATTGAACAGACAACTTGCCCTGGTGGACAAGGGATAAACCCAATAGCAACAGCCCTTAGAGGGCTATGCCTATACTCCTAGAATCTGGAGTTACAATACGTAACTATGTTAACGTTACAGTAAACAGAAAAAATCACTGGCAAATTCACCCTCTGTTATGTCTCCAGTCATTGTCATGTCTTGTTTTGTCTGTCTCTCTGTGTAGATGCCAGGTGCTAGTCCATGGGTGTGAGCCGACTTGATGTATTTTACAGAAGGCTGCTCCTCACCAAACTCTTCATTGGGGGATGGGGGAAGCCTGAAGACCTCAAGAGGTATGGAAAAGCAGAACACAACCGAATACAGTTAGATATATCAGGAGAGTAGAGAAGCTTGTCATCATGGGAGCAGCCTCTTCCAACTCTTCCTGGAGGAAGAGTTCCTTTAGGCAGCTGGGAGATGTCATCCCACC
Organism: Sander vitreus; assembly: GCF_031162955.1. Classification (NCBI taxonomy): domain Eukaryota; kingdom Metazoa; phylum Chordata; class Actinopteri; order Perciformes; family Percidae; genus Sander; species Sander vitreus. The sequence goes on along the minus strand of NC_135864.1, from coordinate 27,831,372 downwards.
AGCATGTCCTGGCTCTGGTCTGTAGTCTCCTCCAGGGCTAGTGTTTATCAAACCATTTAAAAAATTTGGCATTAGCAAAACTTCCCTTTCAATCAGCAGGTGGAAATTGGACTGGGTGTGTACTAAACTGTACACACACTGTACTGATACATTCACAATTATAACCTTACAGCTTAATATAACCAACATCACACACAATACAAATGTATTGTTTTAGACTCGAACCATGCACTGAAGCTAAAGAGATCCAATTATGCATCTTCATCAAGGACAGCTGTATTGAGCAAACCATTGAGTACAATTTTATAGGGCTCTTGAATGGCCAAGTCAAACACCTTTTTTTTTCTTTCTTGGATTAGTTATTGTGCTCTCTGAAAATGTAATGTACTGCACTGACAAGAAAAGCTGTGTGCAACAGCAATTCTGCATCCACAACTGCTTTGTCAGTCACTGAAAACATAACCAGGGGTGCACATAACTTTTTCAGTGAGTTACTCAGGTGAGTACCAGGAGATGGTGTTTGGTACTCAACTCATATGTAGCGTGGTCTTAAGTGCAGTCTTCCTCACTGTCCTCCTCCATTGTCGCCACCACTGTCCTCTTCAGTGTCGCCCCCACTGTCCTCTGCTTCAGCTTCCTGCATGGTAGATGATGAAGATGCTGCAGATGCACCTCCCTGTCCTTGGTTGAGCCTCTGATTAGCTGTCTCCATCCACAGGTCAACAGCTTGCTTTGGTTCAAATGTCTCTGTGGTCTGCTTTGACATGAGAGACCACATTTTTTGTTTTTGAGACAAGCATGTGACAGACGAGATCTGTACTTGGTTTTTATTATGTTGAGATGTGAGAATCCCCTCTCACAAGCTGCACTGCTTAAAGGCAGTGTAAGAGACAGCTTAACCACCTTGTTGATGTTGGGGTAAGCATCAGGCTCCCAGAGGCCTGTACTACGAAGCAAGATTTGGCGTTAACGAGGTAACTTCAGGTTCAACCCAGGGTTTTGTGTATCACGACGGTGAATCACTTGTTACCGGGTTAAATCACTGTGGTAACTTATGCTGAATACCTAACCTGCTCAGGAGCAGGTTATGTTGGAGATTAGAGATCAACCGGTGTAAAAGCACCGCCTACTGACCAATCAATACTCGATTGATAACGGCGTCACCGTTCTTAGAAGATCCGGTGGAGCTCGGCGCGCGGAGAGAGAGAGCGGTGCGCTCATAAAAGTTAAAACATTTAGAGACAGACAACCCCGTTAACATTCCCTGATGGGTATTTTTATGAAAGATATATAGATTTTCAGCGGAGGGAATTAAGTATAGGCTATTTGTCGGCTTCTTGAGCTGTGTGTTGCCAATGCGCACATCGGTTTGAATTATGTTTTTATATTTTTTTATTTGCTCTCACGATCGCTTACCACTGCAGGTTGCAACTAGGGATGCAACGGTATGAAAATTTAACCTCACGGTTATAGTGACCAAAATTATCACAGTTTTCGGTTTTATCACGGCATTTTTAAAAGTGTGTTCAATATGTTCAGAAAGCACTGATAGGCCTACACAAGCTGAAATAGTTTCAAAAAGTGTAACAGTGTTTATTATATTACAAAAATATAGGCAGTGGGCTTGTAAAAACTATTAAAAACTGGCTACTGAAACACTGGCCCGCTGTAGGGTGTCCGGTAAGAACTTGAACCAGAGATGTCTGACTTTGAGATCCAGGAAGATTTATTTACAACTCGAACATGAAGTTAACTATGAAGTTGTATTTGACGTTACATGTGAAGTTGGATGTGGTTCTAAAATATAAACAAATAATAATGCACATTAATAAGCATCTGACTTACTATAAACATTATTTACCAAAACTAAATGTTATAGCCACCAGCATATAACAAGAAACAGTACTAAGAATTACATTCATTTCTCTGTAATAATTGCAATGTAACATATTGCTCAGTAACACAAACTAAGAATAAGCCACATCTATTACAGCACACATATCCATAATGGAGCAAACAGTGTAATACACCTTTTAATAGCTAAGCACGTGGCTCCACAGCGCTAGTCTGTTTACTGGCAATTGCACCTTGCTAGCAAATTGCCCTAACACTACCTGAATACACATGGCTGCACAAGTAATATTAAACAATCTGCACATCTATCAGTTATGCAATAAGAAACACAGCAACAGCAATGTTATCAAGGCGATAATATATCTCTCTCTCTCCAAATAAATGTCATGTCATAACACGGGCTAAACTTATCCACATTGTAGCAGAACACTTACTGAAATATGAATAAACGTAGCTTTAATGTTTACACAGGTAACGAGGCAGTAAAACCCATGACAGTTTAACAAACTACAAAATAGTTTTAACTTATGTTCTGGGCTGCACACATCACTTCAACAAGTCTGAAAACGAAAGGAATGATAAAGAAAAAAGTCAGTTTACAGCGACTGTTCTGTCCCCTTCTCCTGTCTGAGCGCGAGTGATTGGCAGGAGATCAAAGCGATGACTCGTCACTGATTGGTCAATCATCTCAGGAGAGAGAGCAAGTGTTACTATGGCCTTTTTTACAAGGCTGATAAATGTCCTGAGCGCTGTCATCTCCTCCTTCCGCCATGATTCCAACTTCAAGACACGCACTGTAGGCTATACGCAGTGTGCCCGCGTGGCAACTTCAGGAGACTCGGATGAAGCTGGGAACACGTGGTTTCCACACCGTGGTAATCCACCGTGATGATAATGATATTTTAAATAAAAACGGTAATTGTTATCAACATTTTTACTGTGGTTTACCGTTACACCGGTAATTGTTGCCTAGTTGCAACTGAAATAAAAGGCTAAAGCAATGACAGTTCATGGAAAGCACAAGTGTAATTACGGTCAGATCTTGTGCCTGACTGATTAATCAACCCTGGGTTGATTGAACTAGTTGTTAACCACCGTCGTGACACAGCTTATGCGGGACCGCGGTTGTTAGGTTAGGTGAAGCTGGGTAACTGAAATAAATCCAGGGCATGTTGATCTTGATTCGTAGTACAGGCCTCAGGCGTTTTCCTGCCTGCTTTAAGCGCATCCATTCTGTCACAATGGTGTCTTTGTCAAGTTGCAAGGTGGCCTCATATTTCTTGAGAATGCTGCAAACTGTTGTGTTCCCAAAACTGTGGAGGTCTTGCATTTCCTGAGGCCATGTTGAAGGATCACATACTAAGAAATGATCACATGACTTGAGGGAGTCATATCTGATTTCAAACTCTTCAATTAACCCCCTGAGTAAGTTTGTCTTGTCTCTGTCATTAGAAACTGTGTGTGCCCAGTAGCCTTCACCATCAAGCAGAAGTGTGAATTGTCCAATGGCCACCATGTCACCAAGGAAAAGCTGACCATTGGAGAATGTAAGGATGAACTCATCCTTACATTCTCCAATGATCAGCTTTTCCTTCTGAAACCTAATGGTTGTCACTTAAAAATGTTGCCAATGTCAAGCATGTTTGACAGAAAGCACTGAAAACGCTCTGTGCAGAAATGCTGCAAGTCACTGTTATCACTCGTAGCCAGTTGCATTTTAATGGCTGGCAATAGTCTTGATATTTTTAACCAGTTATGTGCACCCCTGAACATAACATTATTGTGTGAGCAGACAGAACCCTGAAAAGTCTATTTTCAAATGGCCACAAAGATCCTGAGGTAAGAATTGCTATTGGCCCTGTTAAGTTATATTTTTTTTATATATATAGAGAGAAGTTTTAGGTTTTCCACTTCACATCTATACAGTTAGTTTTTCTGAGTATATCCCTCTGTATTATTCAAATGAATCCGAAGTGAGAAGACATAATAAATGAAATGTTCTTAAATGTCTTAAAAGTTGTTTCATAAATCAACATCAAACTAATTGTGTAAATTCATCATAGTATAGATTTGAGATCACACGGTCTAGCCAGTTCAGATGCTGTTGTGGAATCAGTGATGAATTAGATGGAACTGTACAGATGTTCCCCATTGTTTGTGTTTTGCAGAATCTTTGAGTTCCGTAAGATCATTGGGGACAGAGAGAAGTGCAGGTCCCTGGTGCCTAAGGACTATCCAGTTTACATAAACAAGGTACTCAATCTGTTCTCCCTTCATTGCACTCTACTATAATTTTTTGTATTCTCACAAATATGTGTGAATGCCTTTGTTTTCAGACAGAGGACCACGCTGACTGTAAGATCCACGATGGGTTCTTCATTTCTCCTCTGGAGCATTTGGTTCCTGGAATCCTGCCGCCAGAGGCTGTCAAAGCCAGGTACAGAACATAAGTCATCCTTTACTTGTAAGGCTAATGCAGTTATATAAAGAACCTATTAGACCCTTCCTTTCCATACATTTTAAGACCTTATCACCACTTTGAGTGCTAACCGGTTCCATCAGCGAAACACTTTAACTTACATTTACTATACATTTATTGTAAAATGAAAAACAGTATTTGCCTCTATCAATGCAACATAATTCAGACACACACACACACACACACACACACACACACACACACACACACACACACACACACACACACACGAATGTTCGCTTCATTCTACTGCCAGGCCTTTGTAGTAGCTTCAGCGGTGGTGAGTAGGGGCGGCAAAGAAAGGCATGCGCCTTCCGACACACAGAGTAGTACGCCTCATGGTTATTTCCAGAGGTGAGCCTCAGCCATGGTTCAAACTCCTTGGCCTCCAACCATTTGTCCAAAAAGTTGCATTTCCCCATTGGCGGGGTAGTTTACCCCGGGGCGGTTGTCCCTTTCAGATGACGTCAAAACTAGCAGGATTCCATAAATAAATAAACTACACAGAATCCCAACTACGTGCCTTGCAATAATTAAATTCACACAACTTTAACATACAACAGCTTTGGACAAATAAACATATTGAAATCAAACTACAAAATGTTATACCTGGGGAAATTGTCTTTAAGACCTTTTTATTATTTTTGTTTGGCCTTAATTGTGGCTGAATTGATTTATCAACTTTTAATACTTTTTGAAAACCCTGCGGACCATGGCGTTATATATGTGCTTCATTCCTGAGCGAGTAATTGTATGTTTTGAGCACAGAACTATATTTTGCAAGCACATTACATTTTAAAGAGATTTTAAACACTCGCAACAAATAATTTTGTTTGAGCAAACAAAAACCTATTCTGTGCTCAATAAATGTATTTGCATGTTTGCTATTTTCTATATTAATGTGAAATAATAACCCCTCTCACGCAGTTGAGAGGGCTCACGCATGATCCCTCTCAAAAACTTTGTGCAAGCAGACGCTGCTGTGCTTCGGTCATGTCCCCCTCTCTCTCAACCTTTGCACTCTGTGTGCGCTCAACTCTGACACACTCGCTCAAATTTTCACAGCGTTACAAGTGTGCCACAAAACCAACCAATCAGAGAATTAAAGGTCAATAGTGATTGGCTGTAGATCGCTAGTAGGGGGAAACAAATCTACGGGGGAACAGTTTTTGACACAACACCTGTTGGTCAGCATACTGGTACAGCATATACTGACTACAGTGGAGCTGTTCGACTAAAGTTACTGGATTAAAACACATTTCGGCCAGTATTTTTGTATTATTGACCTATGTCACAGAAATATCAATATTTTTGTTAGGGCTGTCAATTGATTAAAAAATGTAATCGAATTAATTACATACTCTGTGATTAATTATTCGAAATTAATCGCATACATAATTTTTGCTGTTAAAGTATTTTAAATATTTCAATTCAAATAAATCAATAAATAATCAGCATTAGTGACATTTAAGTTCAAAAACTCTTTTATTATTTTCACTGTTCAAATAATAGCCATAACAATATGACCTAATATGCTGAGAAAATAAATTCAATAGTGCTTTAGGAAGAAGATTTTTTTTCACTGTACATACAAGGCATCTCAGGCCACAGTTATAACCTAAGGGTCACAATGAATAAATTAACAATCCCTTTAATGTCGACACTATTTCTTTTGTATGTGCCATAAATAAACTCAGGCAACAGAGACCAAAAGTTGAACATAGTGCAATATCAATTCCAGGGTATTGTACTTGAACATAAACTTCCAATAAAAAAATCAGCCCCTTTTACCACATTTTACAAAAAAAAATCAACAAAGCAACAATTTCTCATTTTTAAGTTGTAGTCAGACACATCTGCCTCACTTCTACTTCTCAGCCAGTCACTGAGACAAACTAATTTTTCTACATTCTCAGAGCTCAAGGCTGCCCTCTTTTTTTGGACTATGTTACCTGCAAGTGAATAAAGTCTCTCACAAGGGACAGAACTGGCAGGCGCAGCCAGATATTTGCGAGCCAGGACAGACGGCTGTTGATGGGTTCCTGCATGAGTTGTCCACCACTGCAGCGGGCATTCCTCCATGCTGATGCTGGGCTCTGCTTTGTAGCGGTTCAGAGTCCTGCTTGGTTCCACCGTGTCATCATCTGAGTCTGTGTCTGAAGCAAAGAGTAGGAGGCTTCTCTTTTTCAGTGGCTCTTCTGCAGGCTCTGGGGTAGCCGTACTGGGTTTATTTTGCAGCAGTACCTCAAGACTGGTCCACACCTCTTCTCTGTCTCCTCTTTGAAGATACTTCAAGTCCTTGAAGCATGGGTCCAGTGCAGAAGCTATGTTGAGCCATCCGTTGTTGAGGTTTGCTTGTCGTTCAGACAGGTCCTTTTTAAAGGCAGTCTTGAATTTTCCTATGTAGGCTGGGTCCTCCTCTGAAACTTCCATTGTGTGGTACAGGTGGCAGAGAGCAGGCAACACCACAGAGCAAGAAACATAAGTCTCACCTCCAAGGAGCTCAGTCACATATCTGCAGTGGATGATAAGAGATGCACACAGTACATTTATTATATCAGTGTCATAGTAGTAGCCTGGCCTACATCAATATATATATATTTTTTTAAATGACGTTTTTGTATGTGTGTGTAAGCTTTTACCTGCATGGTTCAAGGATGGTTTCCAGCCTCTGAAGTTTGTCTCACTCAGATGTAGTCAACATAGTCAGCTTGTGCTTCTGTCTGCTCAGTGTAGCCTTGATAGCCTCCTGGTTCTTCAGGAGACGAGAGATCATGGCGAGTGATGAGTTCCATCTTGTGGGAACGTCCTGAATCAGACTTTCTGTCAGTTGCCCAAGTTGATTTTGCTGCCGGTGGAGCTCCTCTGTATTAGCAGGGCTATGTTTAAAATGTCCCACTATCTTACGACACTTTGCCAATGTGTCACAAAACCCACTGCGAGGCAAACAGTGATGCTTCTCTGTAACATATGAGCAACGCAAGGCATGTGCTCATATGGAAGCTTTCTCGCCGCAGCAATCATGTTTCGGGCGCTGTCTGTGCCGAGTGTGGTGATCTTTTGTTGAACTCCCCATGCCTCCGCCACAGACAAAAACTGCTGGGCGCAGGCATCGCCAGAATGCCTGGTGTCCGTTTTCAGCATTGCGAACGCAAATGACTAGAGTTTCCACTCAGTCAATGATGTGTGCCGTAACACCAAGGTAATTGTGATTGCTAACTGAAGTCCAGTGATCCCCTGTCAGCGTGATATATTCCGCTCCCACCAATAAATCTCCTTTTGTTTTGTTTTTTCTCAGTGTCGTACAGCTGCTGGATTTTTAACATAATGGTGTTTCGCGATGGTGGGTTATATGTTATGTCTGAAGAAGCTATTTGCAAAATCTCTGCTAACCCCCTGTCTTCTATCACCGAAACTGGTCTGCAGGACATTGCGATCCATTTAGCAAGGGAATTGCTCAGTCGGTCACATACAGATTTGCTAAGTTTGCGTTTCAGTGTTTGCTTCAGTGTGGTTTGAAGATGACGTTGACTGCTACAGTCGGTATCACGGGATGTGCTAGGTCGTAAGCCTACTTCCGGATTAACGTTAACTCCTGGATGCTTTGCATTGAGGTGGTACTTTAGAGTTGACAAACTCCGGTGATATGCAAATTCCTTGCTGCAGACATTGCAGACAACTTTATTTTTATCCACACTTCCATCAGGCCGTTTTTTTATAAGTAAATGTTACAATTAATGATCCAGGCAGCACATTCTCATATCCCTCCTTCATTTTACAGTCGAATGGTGGCTAAACGGCTCCGGGTCAAAGGTCAACACGATTGATCTGCGTTATTTTTTTTTTCTCAGATTAATTAATCGAAATGAACGCGTTATTTTGACAGCCCTAATTTTTGTGTTTTTATAATGTTGTTTTGTTTGACTTACAACAAGTCTCATTAGTTTGACTCATCCTTCACAAGCAATCTAACGTTAGCACAGCAGCGGAGCATAACATACAGTCTATGCAGCCGACATGTCATCTAAACAGTTCTTCGCAGCGCTGTGGAGATAGGTTTCGCAGTGCGAGACTGAACAGCAATACCTACATGTCACACTACATATGTAAGAATTTATAATACTTTGGTTACATAGTTCTCGTGTTTTATTAACCTTTATTAGGGCCCGAGCGCCGACAGCAGCGAAGGCCCTATTGAAACTGAAGGTGGTATTATTATTATTATTATTATTATTACGGCAAATTAATTGCCTTTTTGAGGGGCTTAACATATTCAAAAACTCACCAAAATTGGTGGTCACATCAAGCCTGGTGAAAATTTACGCATTTTAAGGGTTTCGGGAATAGGCGCACAAAATGGCTCGCTAGCGCCCCCTACACAATTAAAAAAATTTAGCCCCTGCAGTACGTTTAACGTAGATTAACGAAACTTGGTTGACATATGTAGCATGGTTCTTCATTAGTGATGGTTTTTGCCCGTCCCCTATATTAAGTCACGCCCCCTTTCATAACTGGTGATCCATTTAAGGTAGAGTGCTGTGTGAGGTGTCATTGAACTCAGCAGAGAGTTCCTTCTTCATTGGTGATGGTTTGGCCCACCCCCTATGATTAAGCCACGCCCTCTTTCATAACTTGTCACCCATTTAAGGTAGAGTATTGTGTGAGGTATTATTAAACTCAGCGGAGAGTTCCCTTTTCATTGGTGACAATTTGCAGTGTCTGAGTGCCGCGCAAATGCACGGCCGCAAGGAGCGGCGTCCACCAATAACCCTGACGCCCGCAGAGAAGCGAGGCCCCGTCCAACGCTGCTTGCAGCTTTAATTCTGTTTTATATTAGCTTGCGAAGGAGCTATCCCTTGCTAACGTTAATTTATCTCAAAAAGCAGAAACGTTAGCTAAATACTGCCAATATATGGTTTCACTGGAGACCAGAGAGGTGTTGTAAAACTCATGAAGTGTTGTCATGTGTTTACACTGTGCATGGTAATGCTAGTATATCCTTATTTATTTTTTTTGACATAAATTAGCTTTATTAACGTTGTAATTAGTGTTAGCAACGGATAGCTACTTCGCAAGCTAATAATATATAGCCTAGAGAAACAGAATTAAGGTTAATAAAGTATGTAACCAATATTACAAACTTCTTAAACGTGGCTGTATTGTGACATTTTAGGTGTGTTCGGATGACATGTTGGATGCATAGACTGTATCCATGCTAGGCTAACGTTAGATTGCTTGTGAAGGGTGACATTAGTCACACAAGGCTATATGTGCAATAGTATAGTATTGGAACTCTCTAGGTGTTGAGCTTTGTGTTAAATCACTTTATTGCACGCAATGATGCCCTAGTGTCATGGTGATGGTCATGTTATTCGTAGGTGGTTTAATTGCTATAGGATAGTACTGAAGGACCAGGTATAAAATACACGGCCCGCCACTGGTGCCAACGGATGATTTTGTGCATTTGTATACGATATGTGCCACATTAACAAAGTTGTTGACTTGCTAGTTTCACAAGTCATCACAACAAATGCACGTGTATAGCTTTCTATATTTATGACAGCTGTGTATAAGTGAATATCTAGGGGTGTCAAATACTAAAAAAACTACTATACTTTATAAACAAAGCATATTAATGTAGTGAATCTAATAAGATAATTCAAATCAAAGAACTTCAAGCAAGGAATAGGCACATGAATGGAGTGCAAGGAAAGGTTGATGAATAAATTGAATGTCAAGTCTTTATATTGTTCTATGTCTAAGGTGCAAAGTATGTTGACGGTGGTGTAGGGGCGAAGAAAGTGATGGGGCAGATTGGAGGTATCTGCCCCAGTGAGGTGTTGGAATTGCGGTATTAGTATGGACTACCCAAGGGTTCAATGTTAAATAAATAAATAAGACATGATTAAATAAATCATCCTACGACAGAATAATGCAATATTACAATTAGTGCTGTCAGTTAAACGCGTTATTAACGGCATTAACGCAAACCCATTTTAACGGCGTCAATTTTTTTATCGCAAGATTAACGTTCTTTTTGGCCTAGCAAACTTTGTAGTTTTTTTCACATGCTGTTGCAACAACTAGTAACGTTATAAAAACTACAACACCACACCGGGTCTAGCTAGACCGGAAACAAAACAACAGGCACGCCGCACACACTTGTTTGGGCTTGCGAGCCGGCTAAAGAGTAGTAGGCTAACATTACGTTTTGAGTGGATGGCGAGCGCGAGACGCTGAAATGGATGCCAATAAGATCCTGAATGGAAAGTTTACTTTTAAAAAGTTGCCAAATGGTTGCATTGACAAGACCAAAGTGATCTGTGTGTTTTGACGTTGTGAACTGAGCTATCATCGCAGCACGTCCAGTCTGAAATACCACTTGATGGCCAAGCACACAGCTGATGCGAATTCTCTGCCCCCTCGTCAAAGCCAGGCGACAATGGATGACTTCAGATAGACTGTATATTAATATTAACAGTCTATGCTTCACACAGAAGCACATGGATACCAAAACTAAGAACAAACTTAAAAAAACATTTGCACAAAGCAAGCCGATCCACTTTTCCATGTTAAGAGCATTAAAATGAGAAAAAATAATGGGACAAAAAGAAATCAAGGGACATTTAGAATAGATAAAAATGTGCGATAAATTGCGAGTTAACTATGACATTAATGCAATTAATCACGATTAAATATTTTAATCGTTTGACTCCTGCTTCTTTTCACAATACCAGAGTTCATTGCAGGTGATTTGTTTTATTTCTAGCAGTTTTTATTTTCAAATGTGTTTAATCATTATTATTCTACACCATTCTGCCACCGAATAATGAGGTATGTTATTTCATAAAGCTGCCTTTTTGGTAAAATGGTGCAGAAAATGTATTGTGCATTGTTTCTGTTAAATGAATCATAAGAACATAAATCACTAACTCCAGCCACATCTACCTTTGCCTATTTAGTTTCACACAGCCAAATAAGTTATAAGTGGTGTTTGTTTTTTGTGCTATCCAAGTGAGTCCTCACAGTTTTTGTGTTGTTTCAGGTTCCAGTTTATAGTTCCTAAGAGGTGGCAGAAGGACAGACCAGTATGTATCCACTTGGCAGGGACTGGAGACCATGTAAGGCTATAAACATTTTAACTTAAACATAACTTGAACCTGAAGCTCAGTTGGTAGAGCGGGCGCTCATATATAGAGGTTTACTCCTCGATGCAGCGGGCCCGGGTTCGGGTCCGACGTGCGGCCCTTTGCTGCATGTCATTCCCCCCCTCTCTCTCCCCTCTCATGTCTTCAGCTGTCCTGTCAAGTAGAGGCCTAAAAATGCCCCAAAAAATTATCTTAAAAGTTAAAAATGTGTACAAATTCCGTCAAGCAGAGAATGATATACGATTCGACCAATAGTGATGCAGTTAATGTCCTGATATTGGCTTTGTTTCTCTTGTTGAGGTTCTTCCCCATTATCACAGGTTGTTTTAATAGAATAATCATTTAATATTAAAATGTAATATTTCACTTTAAAATAACACTAAAGCTTTTTTGTAACCACACTGAGAAAATAAAGTGTTTTAACAACCAGCATGGTTTTGGGTACATGTGTTCACCAAGTGACCATCTTCCTTGTTAGCTATGGGATACCATTCAGAGCCACATCAGCTTGAATCATGATTTCAACCTTACCACCTTGTAGCAGTAGAACCCTGGACAGATTATTGTGATATTAACTTGATCCACTTTCTCTGTACTTTCTGACTCTTGATTATTCATAACATGTGTGTTTGCATAGTATTTCTGGCGTCGTCGGACCCTGATGGCCAGGCCCATGGTCAAAGAGGCAGGAATGGCTTCACTGCTTCTGGAGAATCCGTATTATATCCTTGTATTGTCTTTTCACATCTGCTTCCTGTCCTTGTTTATTTTCCTTGATAAAAGGCAATCTCTGATGAACTATATATTTGTTTTACTACTGTGCTTCAGGTACACTAACGTTAAGGCCAAGGTTCGACTTTTTTAGTGATATAGGTACGACTTTAATTTCTTTAAACTTTTTTGTGTTTTCAGTTTGAAAAGATAAAGGCTTAAATCACAAATAATAGCATTTTTTCCCCAATTTGATCATTTGGAACTTGAACAAATTATTAGATTGATAAATGGTCAAATGCCGAAGGGGCACTTCATTGACATCACAGGCTGAGTAGTACATCTCGTGACTTGAAAACTGATCTTCATGTGTAAAATCAGTGGCGCATCCCTTTAAATGTATTTATTCAGTATTTACCCAATAATTTTAATACCTAGTACTAGGCTAACATGCTGCTACTGCTTTGGAAACACAACAATGATGAAGACAATATGAGTGTGTCTTTTTGAAAAATGCACATGAATCAATAAGTATAAAAAAGAATATGCTATTGCCTAGAGCAGGCACACACATCCTCTGATCATATGTCTGTGTTTCCTTGTTATGTTAATCTGATGTATGCTAATGTATGTCTGTAAAAACAAAAATTGTATTCCTTGACTGATCTTTCACATGGCTATCGTAAACCCAAAGACCAACTGTAAGTTCTCATTCACACACTAGTGGCTAGCTTGATTGATTGATTACCAATTTAGCAATTAGTTAGGTTTGCAAATCCAGACAGAAGTAGATAATAAAGCTTTCAGTTTCAAAAATGAAAAGCAAAATTGAAAGAATTTACTTTAGTTTGCATTTGTTGGCATGAAATTATGCTAACATTTGATTTTGATTCTTTATTGAAAATAAAAACTAAATTCTGAAAGCAAAAAAGGTGAATAGTCTGTAGTTTGTCAGGTTCTAGAGGATTCTGCTTTTTGTTTTGTATGATGCTGATTGGTAGACCATGTCTTTAGTACAGCAAACATCTGTACTATCAGTACAGACAGAAATAATGTGCACCTGTGTTTGTATACAATACAGCCTAAAAGATACTGGATTTTTTAAGCTGATACGTACATTGATATTTGAGAGTTAGAAAAAATGTAATGACAATATATCGGTCCATATTCCTGTTTTTACATACAGTAAACATGCAACAATTGTCTGGAACATACTGAAAAAAGGGGATCGGGAGAAATTTAGTTTACAGGATTGCTTTGAGACGTTTCTAGGGATGATTTTAAGCTTCTTTTTTTTTTTCCCCTCATGACTTGGAATCCATTGTAACTGTTGTGAATACAGGTTAATTACAGCTAGTGTCCTCTGTAAGCTAAAAAACTGCTCAGAGCCACTTGGCAAGACCACAGGACATGATGGTTAAATACTAAGAAATTTTCAGTGGACTTGTCCTACACTGGGATTAATTCAGTTTAAAGTAAACAGGGACATTATTTGTGAGTATTTTAGGCGGTCCAGTCTAAAGAATGTGTCAGACCTGTTTGTGATGGGAGGGGCTTTGATCCTGGAGTCAACAGTGCTTCTCCGTTGGCTGGAGAGAGAAGGTTACTGGCCACTAGGAATGACTGGCATCTCCATGGGAGGATATGTGAGTCACCAAAACAGCACACATTCTGTTATCTTGTTTATTTAAGCAGTTTTCACTTGGATTTCCGTTTATTAAACCTATATTTTCTACCAGCATTGCACTAAATAACTACATCCTGGAGACCCATAATCCCCAGCAACTTCCTTTTAATGTGAAAGTAAAGATTGTACATTCAAGCATGCATACAAATACAAGTGGGTCGAATATAAAACATAATCCTATCCAAAGCTCATATTTTCCATGTGTGTCTTTGTGTCCAGATGGCGTCCCTGGCAGTGACTAACTGGCCAAAGCCCATCCCTCTGATTCCCTGTTTGTCCTGGTCTACTGCCTCTAGTGTCTTCACCACGGTAACACTCTTTCTACCTGATGGATCAATAAGGAGAAATTCAGCTTTTAGAGCAGATTCAAGTTGATATCATGACCATACATTGTAGTAGAGGTGCTTTAAGTTTTTTATTCTCCTTACTGGTTGATGTAAGCTGCGTCAGTGTGCAATCAAACTGCAGCTTGATTAGATACATTATACATTGTACATGAACTCTGTGGCAATGGTCTAGATATTACAATGTTCTGCATATCCTATGGCTTTGAATCTTTAGACAACATGTCAGAAAAAGGACATTTGGTAACTTGTAAGTTTCATCCATAAATCTTGAAATTTTAACATTTGGTGATGATTTTCTAATAGAAAGTTTTTACAGAGAATTCAAAATTTCTAATTCTCCAATTCATTTATCCAATGGGATACATTGTGGAACTGTTAATTTTGTTGTTTATTAGATAAACATTTATTTTATTAAAACCAAAAATGCTCATCTACGTAAAGGGGAATGCACCAACTTAGCAGAATGGTTCACTCTCATTCATAGTTATGTAGTTATGTAAACATAAAAACACCTTAACCTTAAAGGTTAAAGCTATAGTGCGTAGTTTCTGCTGCCCCCATGAGGAATGCTAAGTAACAACAAAACTGTCGGCGAGTCCACATGATACAAGCCTTTCATGAGCCGACCCCACGTCTGTCAATATACTCATGGACAAGTTTATTTCCTCAATTGTTTGTTTAAATAACAAAACACAATTTTCCATTATAAGATAAACGGCAACCTGCGGTTATCTGCATTTCGCAAAAGCTCCACAAGCAATTGCGCGCGTAACGTTAACGAGCTGGTCGGCTGACACACATATACACACACACACACACAGCCGCAGCCAGAGGCGAGGGAGAGCAGCGTCTGACAGGGCAGAGACATCTCTCTTTAACGTACTTTTATTTAAAGAGGGTTGTATAAAACATTGCTTGCCAACATTTGCTCAAACTTTTTTTATTTACATGAACAAAACAGTTAGTTTTAGAGAGGATATACTATGCACAGTGAGAGTCCTGTTGTCATACTGGTCTGATAACACTGGTCTGTCCTGCAGGTGTACATTAGTGTTATGTGGAAACACATATATAATTTTTTTTATATAGCCTACATACCCAGAGACAACATATGGGAATTATCATTGTGATAGCCTATATCTAGTGCAGTACATTTATTGTCCCTGTTTTAAGCAATGAATGCAAATTATAAGCTTTGGTGTCTTCCCCTTAAGTCTAAAATAACATATGCCATTATTTATTATTTACACATAGGCTATGTTAAGATTTGCCCTTTCAGATGCTGCTCTCCTACTCCTCTGACTCCTGCTCTGGCTGCCCAGTGAGCTCGTAAACGTTACGCCCACAATCGCTTGTGGCGCTTGATAACTCCGAAAGGCAGATAATCACAGGTTGCCGTTTATCTTATAATGGATAATTGTGTTTTTGTTATTTAAACAAATGAGTGAGGAAATAAACTTGTCCCTGAGTGTATTGAGAGAGCTCCAGCTGACAATGGGGTCTGTGAGCGTCCCCGGCCGGCCGAGCACGCGATCCCGGCAGCCACAAGCTGGCTGTCACGTCAGACTGGAGCTTCTCAAGTACAACAACATCCGAGAAAATTATACATTTTCGTAAAACTGCCCATAGTCGAACTCTGCACAGTTGATTTCTTGCATTAAAAAAGTCTCACAAGTGAATTTAGTGATGAAATAGCTGACTAAAAATTGTAAAAAGTTTCCAGTTGTTGGCTGCTTCTACTAATGGCAAACTCCCGATCTAGATTCTAGAATTGAATGCTTTTTCTTGGGTTCCCGGATGTTAACACAAAATTTTAAACATTAGATTTTGCAGCTGAATTTGGCCTGTTGAATTTGAGCAAGTTTAAAATATATTAGTTGAATTTTAAACATTGTATTTTGCTTCTGAATTTGTTGTATTGAATGTTTTTACGTAGACTTTGTTATTCTGAATTTATGAATTTAGAAAAATAAAGGTGAAAATTTGTAGTAAACTTTAGAGGCAACAAATTCAGATACATAATTTCAATGCATAAATATTTAGTGCTAGAAATTCAATGGCTTTTTAATTTCAAAATCCGATGAAACATATTTACTTCCGTATGATAGTCTTAATAAGCGTTGTAGCAACTCATTTGGCAATGGCTTAAATGTAACAGACATTTAATATCAGAAATTTATGCACTAAAGCGAAAACGTATCCTTAAATGTTATGAATCGGTTCAAATCATAGACCTACACAGAGTACAAAATGTCGACGTAGTCTCCGTAATGTCACCCATAGGTTTGACAGAGGTAAAAGCAGCTAATCCAAAAATGGGCAAAAAGGTGAAGTATTTGTCATGCCGGGGGACATTTGCTATAGAGACCCAAAACCTTTTTTGTACCAGGCTGTAAAAAGGGTTTTTTTTTCTGTAAAGTTGGGCATTTTACGGGGATTGACTCACTTTTGGAGCCAACCTCAAGTGGCCATTTAAGGCATTGCAGTTTTTGGCACTTATTTTTCAGCACCAGAGATTGGTTAAAATACAACCGTGTCTGTGTGTGTCTGTGTGTAGGGTGTGCTGAGTAAAGCAGTGAACTGGAGAGAGCTGGAGAAGCAGTATGCCATTAACTCAGTGTATGAAGAGGAGATCATTAAGCTGTTGGAGTACTGTGGGGTATGTTATCCTTCAACTTTTTTTTATAGATCACGTACTGATACTCGTACATAGTGATTGAAAAGATCTAGAATTTGTATATATTGTTTGGACTTATTATATTAACTGGGGAGGAAGAAGGTCATATAAGGTTTGATAAGAATATAAAAAATGCCAATGAAAATGCAGGGTTTGACATTAAGCATGGCTCGATGACCTGTGGCCACAAAGTTACTTTCTGGCCACCAAATATCCTCAGTAGGTCTCTCTCTCTCGCTCGCTCGCTCTCTCTCTCTCTCTCTCTCTCTCTCTCTCTCTCTCTCTCTCTCTCTCTCTCTCTCTCTCTCTGAGATTTGAGGATTGGTGCTATCGGTAATGCCATTTATAAGTGGTGACCCGCAGGCGAAGTTCCTCCATTTTGAGAGAAAAACGTTGCGTAGTGATAGCCAATAAGGAGTTAGCTTCAGCCTAATGTTAGCCCTCCTCTCTTTCCCCGTCTTTGTTTACGGTCGTAACCCGGCCTCCGAGCGCTTTCTGTCGGCCCCCATCACTGTTTTAGTATGCAGTCTCGTCATGAACATCGACTGCATTTTTAATCTGTGTTGTCTCAGTTTTGAGCCACAACGGCGCTGAGATCGCTTAATTGCCTGCATGGTTGAACATGTGTAACATTACTAAACTGCTAGTGATACAGAGAAGATTAGCAACAGCCCCTGGCGCAGATGACAACCAAATTTGGGTTTTGCCTCTGGCACATTTTAATGCCACTATTCCATCATATACACTGATCATAATTATTGCATATTTTAATGAGTTTGCCTCCTTGATTGTAAATGTTGTGAATTATTGTTAAGGAGAATTGGGTTTCTTGTGTGTTTTAGCCCACACAGTTTGTAAATAGCTATTTAATATTCAAAGCACGCCTATTCCTGACTGTTAAGAACTTTTGTAATAAGAATCATTAGACATTATTATAGCACTTCCTGCACCCCTACTTCCAATGTCTTATTCTCTCAAGTGTTTTGCTAGCAGTTAAATGTTACTATTATTTATAACTGACTATCAATAGAAATTATAACAATTGGTAAATCTGACAAATTACAAATTCATTCACATAAAATAAATTGTTTTATGTAGATAAAATACAAATTTATCAAAAATAAAAATAAAATTTGGCCCCAAACGAATCCACTGAACAGCAGTGCTCAAATTACATACTTTACACATACAGTGGAACTCGCAGAACTTTGAGCCTGAGCATTAGGGTTGGGAAGTTCCATACCCAATGGTACCTTTTTTCGGTACTTTCCCTCTGTAATAACAAAAATATTATTTCAATATTTCAGTTGTAAGGATGATTCCAAACCTATTTATCCCATTTACTTAGAACATTGTTATTTATTTAGAAACAAAATAAACTAAAAATAAAACACCTCCCTCTCCCCTCCCAAACTCGTCACTACAACCTATTAAATCAAATAATTATTAATTTCTTACTTTTATTCTTGTATTTGTATTAAGGGTGTCACAATTTCATTGTATTGAAAAAAATGGAAATCGACTGAAATTAAGTCACAATCTTGAATTTTGAATAAAAAAATTTAATCGTCGGTACTGCCATGTCCCATGTCCTGTCCGGTCGGCTTGTCAAGTGGAAAAAAAACACATGTTGAAGTGCAGTCAACCTCCTGTAACCTCCTGCCAGTCAAAAGATAGCATGGCAACTGCAGATGCTGGAGACCCATCGACAGAACTTGAGCCCCCTCCTCTTTCACTGAAGTGTGTGAAAGTGTGGAAGTATTTTGGATTTCCAGTGAATTATGTTGACAACGTTCGCGTTGTCGACAAAAAAGCCACAGTTTGCAAGCTCTGCTATGTGCGTGTACTAGGGATTGACCAATATGGATTTCTTTTAGAGCCGATACCGATTTTCCCCCCCCCCCATCAGCCTTAGCCGATGTCTGATACGGGATGCCGATTTTCTTGAGCCGATATTTGGAGCCGGTACTGCTTTTGCTCCCTCAATTTACATCATAAAAATGTAAACCCTGCCACACTGGATTTGTTTTCAGAATCTGCTCTGCCATTTCTTTAAAAGTAATAAACAAAAACACAGATCAATTCTGCAATCATCTTACATTCATATCACCCAAATTATGTGTGCAATGTGCGTCATATGGATGGGTGCACTGTAGGGCTGAACAATGTTTAATTGCGATTTGTTTTTTATTTTTTCAAAAATATTGCGATTTAATATGTGATTATTTTTTAAGCTCTTTGTCTTCTGTATTATTCAACAAAGACAAGCAATAAATCATTGTATAGTATGAACAACACAAGATTAGATAGATTAAACAAACTGTTCTTTCCTGGAGGCCAGGCCTGTATGTGATGATGAAATTAGGTGATGCATGAATTTATATGAATGACATCTTTTATTTAACTACTTCAGTCACAGTAGTATATTGAGCACTGACCAAGCCTGGTGTAAAAGTTCATATGAACTAGGGCTGAACGATTAATTGCATTTGCAATAAAATCGCGATATGTTAAGACGCGATCGGTAACAACCAGACTCTGATAAATGACGTTCGGGGAGCTTTCACAGCAGTGTGGCTGCGTTGTTTCAACGGTTTTATTAGTACAGTTAATCCCACGGCAAGACCAGCAGCAGCATGCTACTACTAACGTAATGATAGCCTCTTTGTGTCATGCACATGGCACGCAACTTCATGAGGGGGAGGGGCTGGAGGCAGCTCCTCTGTGTGCACTGTAAAAAAAAATACACCGTTGTATATACTGTATATACTATATTTTTACTTATTTAACTGTCTAGTAAAGTTCAAAGACTGTTAAAAAAATGCAATCCACATGTTTACTTATGTTTATTACAGTAAATGATAATTAAATGTAAATACCACTAAGTGTGTAAAGCCACATATTTGTTTTTATATTTCTGCAATCTGCACTTTAGTTTGTGTGATTTGTTTCTGACTTTCATATGAATGTTTACTCTAGGCTTGGTCAGTGCTCAATATACTACTGTGACTGAAGTAGTTAAATAATAGATGTCATTCATATAAATTCATGCATCACGTAATTTATCATCATATACAGGCCTGGCCTCCAGGTTTAATCTATCTAATCTTGTATTGTTCATACCATACAATGATTTATTGCTTGTCTTTGTTGAATAATACAGAAGACAAAGAGCTTAAAAAAAGAATCTCATATTGAATCGTAATCTCAATATTTTTGAAAGAAATCGCAATTAGATTATTTTCAAAAATCGTTAAGCCCTAATTGAAAGTCAGAAACAAATCACACAAACTTAAGTGCAGATTGCAGAAATATAAAAACAAATATGTGGCTTTCCCACACTTAGTAGTATTTAGATTATTTAATTATTATTTACTGTAATAAACATATGTAAACATGTGGATTGCACTTTTTAAATACTGTCTTACTAGACAGTTAAATAAGATAAAATATAGTATATACAGTATATACAATGGTGCTGCCTCCAGCCCCTCCCTCCCCTAATGAAGTTGCGTGCCGTGTGCATGACACAAAGAGGCTATCATTACGTTAGTAGTAGCATGCTGCTGCTGGTCTTGTCGTGGGATTAACTGTACTAATAAAACTGCTGAAACAACGCAGCCACGCTGCTGTGAAAGCTCCCTGAACGTCATTTATCAGAGTCTGGTTGTTACCCCTCCCCACGGCAGTCTCCTCCACTCATATCTTTAGAATGGAGCTAGCTAACTGGAGCTAACCGCTAATCAGAGCTAATCGTTGCTAACCGAGCCTTCAGTTCTGCTTGCCTGTATCCATTAACTGCATGTATGGACTCGAGCCCGAATAAAACCCTTCATTTTATTAAAATGGTAGATAAAGCTTTAAACTACAACTCAGAGTTGTTTGAATGACAGAAATCTGCTCAAGGTACAGCGTAGCATTAGCGTGCTAAGGAGATGCTTTCTCTGCGGAGTGCAGACTGATTTGCTCTCACGAGTCACGTGACCAAATCAGCCACTGAAATGAAGTGCTTGATTTGTAATTTAAGGGGCAGTGCATGGTCTGCACGTGAACTGCAGCGTCTCCAGCAACACAGAGCTGCCTGTGGATGCTTGTCTGTGAATAATGCCAGGAAAAAACTATCGGCGAACGCAGCAGCCGCTTATCGGCCGATACACGTAAAAACGCAAATATCGGCCCAATATATCAGCCAGCCGATAAAACTAGTCTATCACTAGCGTGTACCATATTCTGTGTGTTTACCATTGCACATTAGCCTAGCAGCTAGTGGATATTCCATCTGCTTATAGCTTTATCCCAACAAAACTGCACGGTTGAATTTCAGCCTGCATGCACATTTTGTAGCCTAAACATCCATCCATCCATCCATCTTCATCCGCTTATCCGGGGTCGGGTCGCGGGGGTAGCAGCTCAGCAGGGGACCCCAAACTTCCCTTTCCCGGGCCACATTAACCAGCTCCGACTGGGGGGATCCCGAGCGTTCCCAGGCCAGGTTAGAGATATAATCCCTCCACCTAGTCCTGGGTCTCCCCGAGGCCTCCTCCCAGCTGGACGTGCCTGGAACACCTCCCTAGGGAGGCGCCCAGGGGGCATCCTTACCAGATGCCCGAACCACCTCAACTGGCTCCTTTCGGCGCGAAAGGAGCAGCGGCTCTACTCCGAGCTCCTCACGGATAACTGAGCTTCTCACCCTATCTCTAAGGGAGACGCCAGCTACCCTCCTGAGGAAACCCATTTCGGCCGCTTGTACCCTGGATCTTGTTCTTTCGGTCATGACCCAGCCTTCATGACCATAGGTGAGGGTAGGAACAAAAACTGACCGGTAGATTGAGAGCTTTGCCTTCTGGCTCAGCTCTCTTTTTCGTCTAACGGTGCGATAAATTGAATGTAATACCGCACCTGCTGTGCCGATTCTCCGACCAATCTCCCGCTCCATTGTCCCCTCACTCGCGAACAAGACCCCAAGGTACTTGAACTCCTTCACTTGGGGTAAGGACTCATTCCCTACCTGGAGAAGGCACTCCATCGGTTTCCTGCTGAGAACCATGGCCTCCGATTTAGAGGTGCTGATCCTCATCCCAGCCGCTTCACACTCGGCTGCGAACCGATCCAGTGAGTGCTGAAGGTCACAGGCCGATGATGCCATCAGGACCACATCATCTGCAAAAAAGCAGCGATGAGATCCCCAGCCCACCGAACTGCAACCCCTCTCCACCCCGACTACGCCTCGATATCCTGTCCATAAATACTACAAACAGGATTGGTGACAAGCGCAGCCCTGGCGGAGGCCAACTCTCACCTGAAAGCGAGTCCGACTTACTGCCGAGAACCCGGACACAGCTCTCGCTTTGGTCGTACAGAGGTGGATGGCCCTGAGAAGGGACCCCCTCACCCTGTACTCCCGCAGCACCTCCCACAGTATCTCCCGGGGCACCCGGTCATACGCCTTCTCCAGATCCACAAAACACATGTAGACTGGTTGGGCATACTCCCAGGCTCCCTCCAGGATCCTTGCGAGAGTAAAGATCTGGTCCGTTGTTCCCACGACCAGGGCGGAATCCGCATTGTTCCTCTTCAACCTGAGATTCGACTATCGACCGAACCCTCCTTTCCAGCACCTTGGAGTAGACTTTACCGGGAGGCTGAGAAGTGTGATACCCCTGTAATTGGCACACACCCTCTGGTCCCCCCCTTTTTTAAAAGGGGAACCACCACCCCGGTCTGCCACTCCTTAGGCACCGTCCCAGACTTCCACGCAATGTTGAAGGGGCGTGTCAACCAAGACAACCCCTCCACACCCAGAGCTTTAAGCATTTCTGGACGGATCTCATCAATTCCTGGGGCTTTGCCACTGTGGAGTTGTTTAACTACCTCAGCAACCTCCACCAGGGAAATTGATGCCAATCCCCCCCTCATCCTCCAGCTCTGCCTCTACCATAGAGGGCGTATTAGTCGGTTAGGAGTTCCTCAAAGTGCTCCTTCCACCGCCCTATTACCTCCTCAGTTGAGGTCAACAGCGTCCCATCCTTACTGTACACAGCTTGGATGGTTCCCCCTTCCCCCCCTCCTGAGGTGGCGAACGGTTTTCAGAAGTACCTTGGTGCCGACCGAAAGTCCTTCTCCATGTCTTCTCCGAACTTCTCCCACACACGCTGCTTTGCCTCTTTCACGGCAGAGGCTGCAGCCCTTCGAGCCCTTCGGTACCTTGCAGCTGCCTCCGAGTCGTCTGGGATAACATATCCCGGAAAGACTCCTTCTTCAGTCGGACGGCTTCCCTGACCACCGGTGTCCACCACGGTGTTCGTGGGTTACCGCCCCTTGAGGCACCTAAGACCCTAAGACCACAGCTCCTCACCGCAGCTTCAGCAATGGAAACTTTGAACATTGTCCACTCAGGGTTCAATGCCCCCCAGCCTCCACAGGGATGCACGAAAAGCTCCGCCCGGGAGGTGTGAGTTGAAAGTCTGTCGGACAGGGGCCTCCTCAGACGTTCCCAATTTACCCGCACTACCCGTTTGGGCTTACCAGGTCTGTCCAGAGTCTTCCCCCACCCCTGACCCAACTCACCACCAGATGGTGATCGGTTGACAGCTCTGCCCCTCTCTTCACCCGAGTGTCCAAAACATATGGCCTCAGATCAGATGAAACGATTATAAAATCGATCATTGACCTTTGGCCTAGGGTGCTCTGGTACCAAGTACACTTATGAGCATCCCTATGTTCGAACATGGTGTTCGTTATAGACAATCCATGACTAGCACAGAAGTCCAACAACAAACAACCACTCTGGTTTAGATCAGGGAGGCCGTTCCTCCCAATCACGCCTCTCCATGTGTCTCCATCATTACCCACGTGCGCGTTGAAGTCCCCCCAGCAGAACTATGGAGTCCCCGACTGGAGCCCCATGCAGGACTCCACTCAAGGTCTCCAAGAAGGCCGAATACTCTGAACTCTTGTTTGGTGCATATGCACAAACAACAGTCAGAGTTTTCCCCCCCCACAACCCGCAGGCGTAGGGAGGCGACCCTCTCGTCCACCGGGTTAAACTCCAACGTAGCGGCGCTCAGCCCAGGGGGCTTGTGAGTATCCCCACACCCGCCCGGCGCCTCACACCCTGGGCAACTCCGGAGAAGAAAAGAGTCCAACCCCTATCCAGGAGTATGGTTCCAGAACCAAGACTGTGCGTAGAGGTAAGCCCCACCAGATCTAACCGGTGGCGCTCCACCTCCCGCACAAGTTCCGGCTCCTTCCCCCCACAGAGAGGTGACATTCCACGTCCCCCAGAGCCAGCCTCTGCTGCCCGGGTCTGGTCCGTCGAGGCCCCTGACCTTCACTGCCACCCATGTGGCAGCGCACCCGACCCCAGCGGTTCCTCCCACAGGTGGTGGGCCCATGGGATGGAGGGATGTCCGCCACGTAGCTTTTTCGGGCTGTGCCCGACCGGGCTCCGTGGCAAACCCGGCCACCAGGCGCTCGCTGGCGAGCCCTCCATCTGGGCCTGGCTCCAGACGGGGGCCCCGGGCTTCCTCCGGGCAGGGTCACTTCATCCCTTCCTCGATTTTTCATAGGATTTTTAGCCTAAACAGAGCAGCTTATATTGGTTATATTAGAGAGAGCAACAAGTTAGCGGACTGCCGAGTCGCGTTCTTTGCTATCGGTCTGCTCAGCTGCTGTGCTGGCTCGATGGTGTTTTATACCCCCAACTAAGCCTTCAAGCCTTTTTTTTCTTTTTACTTTATTGACAAATTGTCAAGTTCCAATTTACTGAAGATATGTTATTGTTACATTATGTTGTTATTAAATAGTTTAAATCTTACTGTAATGTGTACATTGCGAACAAAGGTCAGATATTATAGTGCATAAAAGTCTAGTCTAAAAATGGCATAGCAACCTGTGCTTTAAAAAAATATATGTGAGAATCGAACTGTGACCTTAGAATCGAAAATGTAATCGAATCGAGGATTTGGAGAATCGTGACACCCCTAATTTGTATATTCTATTTTATCCTGTTTTATTTTCATGACCGTTTTTAACTGTTCTTTAATTTTTTATGTAAAGCACTTTAAATTGCCTTGTTGTTGAAATGTGCTATAGAAATAAAGTTGCCTTGCCTTACAACCTCAGCCTGTCAGTCAGTCAGTCACCAGGGCATAGAAACCACTGTTGTGCCTGCTTGTCTCAGAGGAAGTGTAACGTCAACAACACCCGACCGCTTACGCGCTCTCAGATCCGCTCTACAGTCGTCTATTTGTTTTATTTTTATGTTGAAACATGAGAGCAGAGAATATTAATGATTGTGTGAATCACACTCATAATTCTGCAGCAGCAGTGCGCACATAGCCTATGATGGAAGTTTTACAACTCTATCCGTCAAGGGAGAAAGTCTAATGCAACAACTGATAGGCTTAGTATATTATCTTTGCCTAAATAGCAACCTTTTCTAAAATATTGCTGGTTTTGTGAGCAATTCTAATCTGATGCCTGCAATAGCATCATCAAATTAGGTGTGTCATTTATCGCTTTCAGTGCGTTCATCAGCATGAGAAATAGGTGTGGCGTGCCGCATGTGAACTGGTTGAGATGCGAGTATCTTACGGTGAATGTGTGAGACTTGAGAGTCCTGTGACAACTAACGTTACACTTGTTACTGTAAGTGCAATAAAACCTTTGTGAGTAAAAAGCCAATACTTTATGAATACACCTGTTTAACAGGCATCAACATTTAGAAAAGCGATATATATTTTTAACCTGTTGATTGCAAGTATGTTACTACCCACCACCACTCTTATACAAGACCACAGCGCTACTCTGCAAATAGCTAATAACAAATTGCTACAAACAAGCTAAAACGAAAGCTGTCTGTATGTAGTCTCATTGTTTATCTTAGACTGCCACGAATCTTGAAGTTTGGCAAATATTCGTAAACTTTAGCTGCTGGCGGAGACAAACCAGCTCTACCAGCAGCACATGCGCATGGCTAATTATTATGCACGTTAATGATGTCATTGGATATGCCGTTGATGTCAGCGTTCTTAATTCTTTCTAAACTTCACTCAGTATTAGCCTTCTGAAAATAAGTCCCCCTGAACAGAATAGTTGAATCGCCCTGCTGTAGGCTTTATTTAGTCACATTTACCTGGGCTTAGTAAATAGCACTTTAAGGGACTTAAATAGACTTAATTAGAGGTTTACACTGTGGCCACCAAAAATGTACTTTGTACTAAATTTAAAAAGAATTCTGCTGTAGAATTGATGCCTCTTACCAAACGTATACATGACCACACATGAGCATTAATAAGTCGTATCTGTCTTTTTGTTTGTGTCACCACATTCGTCAGGCTGACTCCTTTAAAATGGGTCCAGAATTTGCCAAGAATGTGGACTCTTCAGAGCATCTGTTGGTCCTGTCTGGAGATGACAGAGCGACAGTGGGTCTGAACTCCAAGGCTGGAGGGGAAGCTGAGGCTGGACGAGGCCTGTTTATTGGTGGTGGCCTGAAAGGGGGCAGTGCTAGAGTAGACCAATTGTTATCATCCGTGAACAGCAGTGGAATGAGCTTGGACACTCTACCAAGGTAATCAATTACTAATTGTGAATAAAAGTTGCTGAATTGTTTTCTTACAGTTTTTTAAAGACAAGGTTTCAAATATCACATACATATTTGAAATATTAACTTTTGCTCAAAAATGCATGTGTGACTTTCCATTTTTATGTTTTCTGGTCATATGTTCCACATGCTTCAACTGACACAACACATTCCAAACAAAATGCTTCTGCATACATTGGTAAGGTAAATAGATGTAAACAACTACTGTAGTCATGCATTGGGAAATTCTTTTGGTCACTACCCAAAGCTCATGACCATAATCTTAAGCTTTGCTTTCTAGCTCAGCTCCGTATTCATCACAACGATCCGGTACAACGGACGCATTATGATTGTAATGCGTCCGTTGTACTTGAAGGGACTTGACGGATGGACCAAGTATGAGGGTTCGAGTCCAACCTGTGATGGTTTCCTGCATGTCTTCCGCTCTCTCTCCCCTTTCATATCTAAGCTGTCCTATCCATGAAAGGCAGAAATGCCCCAACAAATTTTCTTAAAAAAGAAATGCAATTTCACCTCCTAGGCACTGACGAGTTACCATTCCGCAATAAACATACAGTTAACCTACATAGAACATAATCATACATTAGCTCATCCAATGCTTCAATGAACATCTAATAACCACACACAATACCCTCCCCCCCCACATTTCCTCACATTCACAGAAGAACAGAAGAGAACCCACAATACATCCTCCCCTCGTATTGCACTTCATTTTGATAATGATTACACATTTCCCGTTAACTCATGCTGTGTGTCAAAGGATGAAATTTTTTAAAATCACTGAATTTCTATAGTTAATCGCGCTTAATGTTTATCACGATTAAAATTCTATTATTTTGCATTTCAGAACTGTTTAAGTACATATTAACAATGGAAAGCAATTCTTACCAGTGTATCTTGATTGGGAATCAAATGAATGCAAAGAAAGTGACTTTATGAACTTGATTTTAAGATTTGTATTTGTTTATTTATTATTTATTTATTTATTTATTTATTTATTTACTGTAAACAAAAGAAAAATGTGGGAATCTAGTCACACATTTGAATCTAGAGTCAATATAGTGTGCAGTAACTCCTAAATTTGATTACTCACTGACGTCCAGTGATAACCTTGCATCACTTTGCAGCAGTTCCAGTTTGGCTGCTTTCTCTGTGTCGTACAGGCTGTGTATGCGTGCGTGAAACTACTGTCCCCCTCGACGGCAATGTATAAGACGGGTCAGAACATGCCAACCGTAGTCTTTAAGACCCGAGTCTTCTACGATGCTGACAGGTCTGCAGTTAGTTGCCACCCATTTTGCAAGAGCGGTAGTCATTTTTGGGGATTTGGTTTCATCCACAGGTTGGCAAGTAGCACTCTCCAAAATAGTGCTTTGACTGAGCCTGCTAGCCTCAACCTGAGTCAAGTTAACTTCACTACTATGCTTAGTTTGTAGGTGGTAGCTCAAGCTTGACATGTTTCGGTGATATTTTAATTCTGTCTGGGAGTTTTGGAAAATAAAAAGCGCCATTCAGAATTGTGTTGCTGCTGTCTTTCTCCATCATGCCTGCAGCCTGCAGCAGCAGGATGTGTTACGAGGAAGTATGGCAAAGGGTCAGAATAGTAGCCTGTTAGGCACGACGTGAAGCAGAGTGAAGTGAAAATAAATTAATGGTGCCAATGGTGTCATGCGATTAATGCAATTAAAAAAATAAATTTCAAATGGTGCCCCATTTGTAAGGAACATGCATTTGTGGGATGAGCAGCAGCGCTGAGTATGTGGGTTGCGCCCATGAAAAATTTGCCAAATCTTCTCTGCCAATGCCAAACAGCTTATTCTGCCATTGACTCGTTTGGTGTTTGGTGGATTGGATGATTGAAGTTTGAAGAAACAACACATATTGGAAATTTAACAATTTATTAATTTCACAAACAGGAGCCTCAGTAGCGTGTGGAAGAACCACAACCATAACATCACTTCATAACATCACTTCATAACGTTCCCATGGCAACAGGGGAAAATGGCTGCTCTTGTGTGAAGTAAACACAGTAAACATTTTTCAACTTTCTCTTAAGATATGTGACTTTTTTGCAACGAAAATGCGGGGATTATGAAATCATGCAAGCCCCGCATATTTTGCGCGGATATCGGCAATTTATGGGGCGAAAGTGCGGCGTATTTGAAAAAAATGCGGCCCCCCGCATAAATATGCGGACTTTGGCTGATTATGCATTGAATTATGCAGTCGCATAATCACGTTTTTCTGGAAGGACTGACTTATGTTCAGAGTATCAGAAAGAGTAGAGTTGATTCTTACCTGCTGCTTCCTGTCTGTCAGAAAAGAACCATATCATCTAATAATGAAGGGGTTCACCTCCATCTGTTGTAATTTACATAAGTGTCTGAGGGAGGATACAATTAAATGCAGAGCTGAAGTCCATAAATAATAATCGAGCATAAGCTGATGGATTTTCAAGGTGCTTTAAGAGAGTTGTGATTAAGGCGTCGTCCGTACCCCTGCCATTATTATAGGCAAATTGGTAAGGGTCCAAGAGATGCTGTACCTCGCTCCTTAAATTACCAACCATTATACGTTCTAATGATTTCATCACTATTGATGTCAGCGCTACTGGTCTATAATCATTATTATGCTGTGGGCAGGGTTTTTTAGGAACAGGAATGACAACAGATGTTTTCCAAATACAGACCTGCCAACCTGTACGCATTTTGCGTAGTAGATACGCATTTTGACATCAAAATACAGTGATACAATTTGTCACTTTAAACTACGCGGAAATCAGGAGACTGCTTTGAGTTCACTCGTTGATGTGCAGTAGCCGTCTCAGTCTAACACTTGATGGAAGTAAGCTAAAACAGTGTAGCAGCCACGAGCATGCTGGAAAGAAAAACTAAAGAAGAAGAGTTCGACCAATCACAGCGTTGGTTCCTTCCTCTTAAATGTCAAGCGGGGATATCAGCTACTGATAGCAAAACGAAAGCATCAAATGCAAGTGTTATTCCTCTCTCATTCCCGTTTGGTTGGTTTCCCCAAGGAAGGACGGTGCTTGCAAATGTAAACGGGTTTGATATAGACAGGTGAAATGAATTAATTTACGTAGCCTACCTGTCAACTTTGGAGAAATATTATTTATTTACATTATTATTAATAAAGCTTTGCATTTGGTATACAAAGTCTTGGATTTCGTTACAAAGGTCTTTCCTTTCCTAGGATTAGGTTCATACCGTAACTAAATTAACTGTTACTAATGTAGGCTAATTAAAAACTGACCGGAGCATGTCGCTGGATGCACCGGAGGACCAAGACACAAAGTAAACACGCCTCTCTGACCGGTACCGGGGGGTTAGCGGTTAAACTGAGCGGAGGATGTGTGGAATGTGTCGGTGTGTGTCGGAACCTAGCTGGCCACTCGGCACCTTCAGACAAAGCTCAAGCTAACAGGCTAACAGCTTATTAGCTAGCCAAACACCGAGCAGTAACATCTGCAAAGATTGGATCTGTGAGCGCATTAAGGTGGAAGACTTACTCATATCATGTATTGCAGTAAGAGTAGAAAAAGCTGTATTGTAGAGTTACAAATTACTTGTCAGTTACAAGCCCTGCATTCAACATCTTCCTTAAATAATAGTACATCTAGATATAACAGAATAATAGATGTATTATCAAAATATACTTTAATATACTTAAAGTACCAAAAGTAAAAGTGCTCATTATGCAGTGTAATATGTCTTATTTTATTGGATTATATTATGATCCAATAAATTGTATTAAATATGACTGATACTTTAAATAAAATGTTTTATTTAAATCAAGTAGCCTACTTGTACATTATTATTTTCTAGAGTTTAAAATGTATACAGATTTGACATTTTCCACTCATACTTCTGTGGGAATGGGTATGAAGTTGGCATTGAATTTCATTTGAAATGGTAATAAAAAGGTCTTGAAAAGCCTTGAATTTAAGTTGGAGGATCCTGGGGGTACCATGTATATTGTTCGTGTTTGTTTGTTAAACATGACTTTTTCATTGTAGCCTTGGCTGTACAAACCACAAAATATTATAGGAATCGTATAGTAGGCCAATTTTGGAACAATATTATAGTAATCTTATAGAAATAGGCTACTATAGGCCTAGTCTTTTGGGACATACTATAAAAGTATTACAGTATTTTGGAGACTATTAAAAGATTGTAGGCTAATGTAGGAACATTATGGAGGGTAAGGTTATTATAGAGATCATAAGTAACCTGGGCTATGACTCATGACTATGTCCTAGGACCAGGTGAAGTGATTGGTAAGCATGTGAACTAAACGATACACTATACTGATGCCCAACCAGCCAAAATGACATCAAAGACAGCGGTAATGGCACATTTTTTCCGCGTGTGTGCCGCCGTGTTCATGAACCAGAACTTTGACAATAAATCAGTAAGTTGCTACTAAAAAAAATGTTCAAGGTTTCAAGAGAGTTGGAATAGAGGGCTCCAAGCTGGAGTCCGCTCATCCGAAAATGTTTTCAGAATAAAAGATGAAATGCCATTAGGCCCACTGGCCTTATTTCTGTTCAGCTTTTTAAAAACTGTGGTGACAGCATTAGGGTGAATTATTATTCTGTCCTGTATTGGGTCACATGGTTATGACATAGACAGGTCTCTGCAGCAGGTCACATTAGTTTTGTAATCCAGGTCAAAACATTTGTAAAAAATGTTGAGATCATTAGCCTTGTCCAAATCATTCCACACATTCAATTCCTTCTTTCCAGAGTTAATGTTAGTCATTTCTTTCAGTGTCCCAAAGTGTTTTCGAATTATTCGTTGAAAAGGCTTCCCTAACGTGTGCTGTGTTCCTCCCGAGCCTTCTTAAATTTACCCCTCAGGTCTTTTTGAATTTTTACGTTCCCAGAAAGACGCTCAAGAAATGGCAACTTACTTCATTGATTTCAGAAGCTAAAGGTCTAGTTCAGTTTCCTCTGTAATCAGGAATCAGGGATGCACAAATTGGTATAGGGCTTTGGTGTTTGTTATTGCTAACCCACGACCAGCATAAATCCAATAACAAAGCACCACTTGGGTCAGATTGGGTAGAGATAATCTACAAAGGACAAAGAGATTTGCCTGTTGAAACTATGTAATAGATAAATTACCCAAAGAAGATGCATCTGTGGTTTTGTTTCTGCTACTTCTAAAGATTAAAAAAACTACTTGGTAAATAGTCTGGACTGATTCAAAAACGTATACATTTTCTTTTTTGGTATCCCACACAATTTCTTTGCACATTTTGACAAAACATTTTGTTGCAGAGATGATAGCATACATGTTGTGCTATCACAATCAAATTGAATTACAATGCTATGCTGGAAGCAAATCTCACAATATGTTATTTATTTGTTGTTTTGATTTTTTTGTTTTCTAAGAAGCCTTCTTGTAAACAACACACTGCTTGGGAAGAAGATGGATTTTGCCAAATGCTATCGGCCATCTTTACATAGAGAATCTATAAGCTTCATGAAGGGAGTGATGGACGAATGTACACACATGGCCAACTTCTCTGGTAAGTTTATGGTGCAAACACAGATTTACAGGCAATGTTTCTGATTAGTATCATAACAAAAATAGGACAGAGGAAGGCAAATATCAAAATATTGTTACAGGTCCTTTATAGGGCTGTCAAACGATTCATTTTTTTAATCGCTGAATTTCTATAGTCAATCGCATATTTTAATCACGATTAATTGCATATTTTATCACATGATTAAAATTCTATTATTTTGCATTTCAGTTTTTAAGTACATATTAACAATCGAAAGCAATTCTTACCAGTGTATCTTGATTGGGAATCAAATGAATGCAAAGAAAGTTACTTTATGAACTTGATTTTAAGATTTATAATTATTTATTTACTGTGTAAACAAAAGAAAAATGTGTGAATCTGTCATTATTGCACAATTCCTCCAAGTACCTAACTAAAAAACTAAAAATCCCTATCCTTACCAGAGTCAATATAGTGTTTAGGAACTCCTAAATAATTTTGATTACTCACTGACGTCCAGTGATCACCGGTTAATGAGACAGCGTTTGCAGCACCTTGCAGCAGTTCCACTGTGGCTGCTTTCTCCGTGTCATACAGGCTGTGTGTGGTGTCAGGCTGCTGTCCCCCTCGACGGCAGTGAGACGGGTCAGAACATGCCAACCGTAGTACGTCTTTAAGACCCGAGTCCTCTACGATGCTGACAGGTCTGCAGTTAGTTGCCATCCGTTTTGCAAGAGCTGTAGTAATTTTTTGGGATTTGGTTTCATCCTCCATTTCAGCTCCATTCAGAGTTATTGCTGCTGTCTTTCTCCATCATGCCTGCAGCAGCAGGATGTGTTACGAGGAAGTAGCAGCTTGATGATAAGTAACGGTGCTGCAAAGGGTCAAAATAGTAGCCTGTTAGGCACGACGCAAATCCGAGTGAAGTGTAAAATAAATGAATAAATGCCGGCATGCAATTAAAAAAAATGTACGTGTTATGCTCGGCCCTTAATCGCATTGCGATTAACGCGTTAATGCTGACAGCCCTAGTCCTTTATCAAAAAACAGACCTTTAAATGGCTCCAAACAAGTTTACTAAGAATAAATTAATCACAGTGGCTTCCACCTGTCAACCTGTGTTTTGGCTGTTGCTATCCCGCAACTAAAATGCAATCTCATCACGCAGCTAAAACGAGGATTGTAGCTTAAAGAGCAACGTGCAGATTAGAGACCCCAGTGAATCAATTTGTAGGAAAATTGTGTAGAAACTAGATTTTCAAAAAAAAATATATATATATACACACACACACACACACACAGTGGGGCAAAAAAGTATTTAGTCAGCGGTGGATTGTGCAAGTTCTCCCACTTAAACAGATGAGAGAGGCCTGTAATTCATAGGTACACTTCAACTATGAGAGACAAAATGAGAAAAAAAATCCAGAAAATCACATTGTAGGATTATTAATGAATTTATTTGCAAATTATTGTGGAAAATAAGTATTTGGTCAATAACAAAAGTTCATCTCAATACTTTGTTATATTCCCTTTGTTGGCAATGACAGAGGTCAAACGTTTTCTGTAAGTCTTCACAAGGTTTTCACACACTGTTGCTGGTATTTTGGCCATTCCTCCATGCAGATCTACTCTAGAGCAGTGATGTTTTGGGGCTGTCGCTGGGCAACACGGACTTTCAACTCCCTCCAAAGATTTTCTATGGGGTTGAGATCTGGAGACTGGCTAGGCCACTCCAGGACCTTGAAATGCTTCTTACGAAGCCACTCCTTCGTTGCCCGGGCGGTGTGTTTGGGATCATTATCATGCTGAAAGACCCAGCCACGTTTCATCTTCAATGCCCTTGCTGATGGAAGGAGGTTTTCACTTAAAATCTCACGATACATGGCCCCATTCATTCTTTCCTTTACACGGATCAGTCGTCCTGGTCCCTTTGCAGAAAAACAGCCCCAAAGCATGATGTTTCCACCCCCATGCTTCACAGTAGGTATGGTGTTCTTTGGATGCAACTCAGCATTCTTTCCCCTCCAAACACGACGAGTTGAGTTTTTACCAAAAAGTTCTATTTTGGTTTCATCTGACCATATGACATTCTCCCAATCCTCTTCTGGATCATCCAAATGCTCTCTAGCAAACTCCAGACGGGCCTGGACATGTACTGGCTTAAGCAGGGGGACACGTCTGGCACTGCAGGATTGAGTCCCTGGCGGCGCAGTGTGTTACTGATGGTAGCCTTTGTTACTTTGGTCCCAGCTCTCCCCCGTGTGGTTCTGGGATTTTTGCTCACCGTTCTTGTGATTATTTTGACCCCACGGGGTGAGATCTTGCGTGGAGCCCCAGATCGAGGGAGATTATTAGTGGTCTTGTATGTCTTCCATTTTCTTATAATTGCTCCCACAGTTGATTTCTTCACACCAAGCTGCTGACCTATTGCAGATTCAGTCTTCCCAGCCTGGTGCAGGTCTACAATTTTGTTTCTGGTGTCCTTTGACAGCTCTTTGGTCTTGGCCATAGTGGAGTTTGGAGTGTGACTGTTTGAGGTTCTGGACAGGTGTCTTTTATACTGATAACAAGTTCAAACAGGTGCCATTAATACAGTTGAGTGGGGGACAGAGGAGCCTCTTAAAGAAGAAGTTACAGGTCTGTGAGAGCCAGAATTCTTGCTTGTTTGTAGGTGACCAAATACTTATTTTCCCGAGGAATTTGCAAATAAATTCATTAAAAATCCTACAATGTGATTTTCTGGATTTTTTTTCTCATTTTGTCTCTCATAGTTGAAGTGTACCTATGATGAAAATTACAGGCCTCTCTCATCTTTTTAAGTGGGAGAACTTGCACAATTGGTGGCTGACTAAATACTTTTTTGCCCCACTGTATATACACGTATACAGTGACATCTGGAGTTGTTTTTGTAAGGACATTTTTATTTCCACATCAAAAAAGACCAACCAGACGTGACATAACAGAAGGGAAAATAATGTAAATGTATATTAGGTGTCCAAGAGACCATGAACAGACAAGGATGAAGAGAAATATCGGAAAGTTATCGGTCAGAACCAGTGAAGAGCTGGGCAGCTGTATCACCCTTGACCAGCGTTACCTAATGCATCACAACATTGTAAAGTTTATCACATATCATAGCCCGTTCAATCTATGAGCCACATGGAGTGCTGGTACCACTGGTGCTAGAGTCCAAACAAATCTTGCTGGATCTGAAGCCTATACTTGCACCCATTGCAATGGAGTGGACACAAGGAACACAGGAGCTCCACCTACTGGAGGACTTCAGTAGATGTTTTAAGCATATTGCCAAACATTGCATTTGTGTACTGTGCACTTGTATACTAATGAGGGTTCAAACCCCGAAGGGGTAGACACCACAAATATGTACAGCAAAACCCGGAGGACAGAATTTCACCAAAATTGGTACACATGGTCTGGGGGCAAGTATAGAGCTCAACAGTCCCGCCGCTCCTCCGAGAGACCTTGGGTTCAGGAAGTAAATTTCCCATTAATTTCTCCCATTGACGTCTGGAAAAATCCGTATAAAAAGAGTTTTAGACCATGCCTTAAGCTAACCAGCTATGACGTGACTCATAAGCATACAACATATCATTTCAAGTGAAAAAACGAATAGAAAATCCCCAAAAAGTCAAAGGTACACGACTGTGTACATATTTGCATTATCGAGCGAAGGAACTACTCATCCCATAAATCACTGCGCACCACTGAATAAAGGAAGTTACGTTAGTTTAGCTAACAGCTAATTCGGCTAAACGCTAGCTGAGACAGCATGTAATAACTTTAAAAGACCCTCAAAATAAAACCTGAAAATAACCGTTAAAATATATAACAGCTGTTACATCAGCTGTAGCCTCCGTTACCCAGTGTTTAGTTGGAGGTAACGTTATTTTAGACTGAATCAAGCTGTCAGCTAGCAGTTAGCCGAATTAGCTGTTAGCTAAACTAACATTAGCTTCCTGGTGGAGGCTAACAGCAGAAGCGTGGAACAGATTGTGATTCGTGCAGTGTCTTAAATCCTCGTAAAACAGGATTATCATCTTGGGCATGCACATGACTGATCGTGCCGGCAGCTCCCGGCAGCTCCCCCTCCTCACCAGCATGAGTTCCACCAATCAGAGGCATCACTGTGGGATTGTTCAGGATTGTGGGTAATGGAGTACTTATCCAAGACATCGCGAATAAAAGACATTTATCTCAAAACAAGATTGGTGCCCCATGAACTTTTGGCATCTATATGAGCACATACAATCACTTAGTCATGCCGTAGCTGGTTTTAAGTCTACCATCGACGGTTACGATTTTATGGCTTATACTCCAATTGTCAATGGAGAAATTGCATTGTATTTTTACTTCCGGAACCCGCTGTGGGCAGGATTGTTGAGCTCTGTTAACCAGGATCTAAAGTGTCATATTGATTGATGCATGAGGGCGTGGCCTATTTAGCATTATATGCTAAATTATGCCTTTTTTTTGAAAAATGTCACCATTACCGATGGTGATGTGCTCATGTTCCCCAAAAATGATGATGCCATTCGGCTTGATGGTGGCGCAATAAGTTAGGCTAAACTTTGAAAGGCCACACCCCTCACACGGAGAGTCCGATTGACCTGATATTTCTCACACAAGTCCAGCTCAATGTGCTCTACAAAGAGCCTCTTGAACCATAAACGTCCGCCATGATGGCATTTTGCTAATTTGCATAATGTGAAAAACCGTAAAATTAATAGACTGCTGTCAATTTGGATTCTATCAACACCAAAATTGCTATACAGCCTTGCAGGACTGGGATACATATTTCTACTATAAATAAGCAATATTGGTGAAAGAAAATGGCTGCCATCAATCAAAGAATTTTGCAAAGGGTTGGGCTTAGCAGGAAATTGGCCATAATCAATCAACATTTATTTCAATCAACATTTATTTATATAGCACTTTACAGTAACCAAAAGGTATCCAAAGTGCTTCACATCAGAAACCAAGACTAAAACACACATCATATAACATATCATACAATAAAAAGAATGACACATAGAAACAATACAATCAGAAAAGGTTACATATAAATAGGAGAGGGAAATTGTCACACCATTACTATGTATTAAAAGCCTTTCTAAACAGATAAGTTTTGAGTTTAGACCTAAAAAGCGCTACATCTGTAGTCGTCCGAATTTCAGGGGGTAACTTGTTCCAGAGTGTCGGGGCAACGACTGCAAAAGTCTGATCACCCCACCGTTTGTACTTTGACCTTGGGACTTCTAAAACCAGCTGATTTGAGGACCGCAAGGACCGGTTGTGCTCACGCAGGGTTAAGATCTCGGACAGATACTCCGGGGCCAGGCCATTTAAGGCCTTGAAAAGAAACAATAAAATCTTAAAATCGATTCTATAACGCACACGGAGCCAATGTAGGGTGTAGAGAACGGGAGTGATGTGTGCGCGTCTAGATGTATTTGTTAAAAAGCGAGCAGCAGCATAACTCACTAAGGGTTTGACCAATCCCCATAAAATGTGTAACATATCTTCAGTCCATCGTGAGGAATAGGCCTACGCAACGATTTTGAATTATTACTGCATTAACTGTATTGTTGTAAGAGGTGTGTGCTTGATCTCATCCCTTTTCAAAACAGATTTAAACCAACTGAAGTGACTTTCTCAGCTATGTAAAGACTGAAACCCGTTGAGTGGTGCTTGCGCTTTGACTTTTGGCGATTAAGCTGCTTCTTATGGGCAGCTGTAAGGGTTACACAGTTTGCGGAATAATCAGAAGGTTGGCGGTTTAATCCCAGGCCCTGAAGTCCAATCTCAAAGTGTATGAATGTGAGTGAAAGGTGCCTGTAATAAATAAAAGTGCTTTGAGTAGTCTTTAAAGGGTAACTACTGCTTGTTTTTGTGTAACAATCTTTGACATTGGTCCAGTATTAAGCAAGATCACTGCAGTCGGCAGCGGCAAAACAAGCTACAATGTAAGTTCATAGGGCAATTGTCCAGCTTGTATTTACCTTCACAAAAGTGCTCGTTTTGCCACTGACAGGCTCAGATTAATATTCTAAGTGTCTGACAACATTATGGAAAGGATCCCTTCAGAGATCGAACCTCTTTTTTTTGTGATCAATGTTTTATTAGCATCTTCAGACATACAAAACAAATTCCACAAAGTGTGACAGGTAATGTCAGATGGCGCACAGAACAAAGAAACACAAACAGAACAAGAACAAAAACCCTCTCCCACCCCCCACCGTCTGCGGTCTCGAGGAAAACAAAACAAACAAACAAACAGAAACCACACCTTGCCTAATCACTCTCTTATGGAGCTGTGGTCATTAAGTCTGATATTTTTGCTGCTGCGCTTTCCCATAGGCTGATAGTTGATGATTTTGCTTTGTTAATTCTTGCTGTAGAGAGCTCAAGCATAACTATGTAAAGAAAGTACTCCAACCACTGTTTTATACAAATCGAGTGAGGGGGGAGCCAGCGCTGAGCTATCATTTTCTTGGTTGCAGTTGAGCCGGCTAGCCAAATTTTCCTCTGTCTCCCAAGCAGGTGTAATTTAGAGTCGTCATTAAGTAACAAAACAATCAGGTCAGTAGGAACCCAACATCCTATCACATCAGATATTATTGATGTTGTTTTATTCCAAAACTCATGGACACACTCCCAGACCATATGCAGGAAGGTTTGTTCAGGTTGACAGAAAGTACAATAGGGATTGGGAATGACTTTAGAGACATATCTCTTCTGAGGAGTCCAATATGTTCTATGACATATGTTGAAGTGGATATACTGGTGATTTGGGTT
Organism: Sander vitreus; assembly: GCF_031162955.1. Classification (NCBI taxonomy): domain Eukaryota; kingdom Metazoa; phylum Chordata; class Actinopteri; order Perciformes; family Percidae; genus Sander; species Sander vitreus. Next base: position 27,792,517 of record NC_135864.1, on the reverse strand, counting down.
TTTGGAACAGTGGAAAATGTTGTCCCAAACTGTCTCCCAATTAATTGCTTTTCCGTCAGGGCTCAGCTCTAGTTCCCATTTCTTTACTATTGGGAGTTCTCCTATGGATACTTGCATCAGTTTAGCATAAATCTTAGACACTAATCCTCTCACAGGAAAATCAACAAACCATTTAATGACTGGGTACGTCTCAGTTTCCCCATGGCACTCCATAACATTTTAGGGCTGATCTTAAGCGCGGATAAAAGTAGATGGATGTCCTGGGACCTCAAAACTAGCTCTCAGGTCTTCAAAACTCAACATACCTTTCTCATTAAATAGCTGGTCTAAAGTATAAATACCTCTGTCACTCCACTGCTTACAAGCAAAGGGTTTATTACCAGACATTAAGTGTGCATTGTGCCATATTAGAATACTCAAATGCCACTTATTGGTAATGTAGTTTCTCTTCCACCTTTTTTGGACACACACCTGCAAAGGCAAGGTCTTGCCGTTTTAGACTTCCAGTGAGGTTTTGTTCTATTTCTTTCCATGGAACTGTAGATGGACATGGGGTCCATCCACACTCTCACCCTGTAGCTGAAAGGCTCTGTGATAGGGGAGGGCCAAGCCTCTCGTGTTTGTGGTACGTTGCGGGGTAGAGAGTTTTAGCCTAGGTTGTTTATTATTCCAAATATACTGCCGAATTAAGGTATCAAGTTTCTTCCAGAAATGTATTGGTGGGGGTAAGGGGATCATTGTACTTAAGAAATTCACACGAGGAACTATGTTCATTTTAACAACAGCAATCATGGACCGTCGTGATTCCAGCAGCGCAGACCAATTGGCCAGATCCCTTTGAACACTACTTAATATAGTTTCATAGTTGTCCTGGACAACTCGCTGTAGCGATGTGTGAAGGATGATGCCAAAAAATGGCTGATGTCACATGCCTGTTGTTCAATAAAAGAAGATTAGATTTATTCCAATTAATTTTATAGCCGGCGATTGAGCCAAATTCGTTGAAGATCTTAAGAATTTTTGGAATAGAGTCCTCAAGATCAGAGATGTACAACAAAATATAATCTGCAAATAATGATATTGAGCTGCTATTGGATTTAATCTGGACAGTACATATTTTATTTTGCCTTATGGCTTGGGCTAAAAGTTCAAGAGAGATTGCAAACAGCATGGGGGAAAGCGGGCATCCCTGTCGTGAGCCCCGCTCGATGGGAAATGGCTGAGAATGCAAGCCATTGGTTGAGACTATGGCCTGGAATTAACATATATAGTACGCACCATGTCAATGAATTTGGCCCCCAAACCAAGCCTCTCCATTACTTGCCACAAGTAGTTCCACTCTAGGCGGTCGAAAGCCTTTTGCTTTTTTCGGCCTAGAGTGGAGTCCACTGATAAAACTGCTGCCGTTGTTGGAAGGTTTTTGGCTTCTTCTATTACATGAAATAGTCTGCGTACATTTTCTGCAGCATGCTGGTCAGGGATGGACTAGCTTCTCGATAAAGCGCTCTAGGCTTTGGAATAAAGCTTAATATCAGTCCCGATGAGGCTGATGGGCCTGAAATTTCGTAAGATCTTTGCCTTTTTTGGGTATAACAGAAATTAGCGCAGTTTTGGTTTGTTGGTCGAAAGTACCCTTCTCTATGGCTGAAGTTAAAGCTTGTAAAATGGTAGGTCCTAATATGTCAAAATACTGTAGAAGAAGTTCTGATGGAATTCCATCCAACCCTGGCGTTTTCCCTTTTTTAACTGTTTTTAATACTGATTTAATTTCCTCTAATGTTATAGGTTGACCCAGTTCTTCTGCCTCCTCTAGGTCAAGAAGAGGCAGGTTTAGTTCTTTAAGGAACTCCTGGCACTGTGTCGGATCTGGGTTGCAGGAGGATTCATACAACTTTGAATAGAAGGATTGAAAAGTGGCGCTGATATCCTTAGGATTTGTTGAGATACCTTGGTCTGTGCGGATGCTGTTGATAGTAGCTCTGGATTCACTTTGTTTTAATTTCAGAGCAAGCAATTTGCTTGCAGCCATTAAAATAATAATTTTGCCTCACTCTGTGCATTATGAGTTCAGCTCCCCTTCTTAGTAAATAATGTATCTCTGTTTGACTTGTGACTAGAAGAGTATGTGTAGATTTAGAAAAACAGGTCTTAAGAGACTGCTCTAAAGATTTACAGCGTTCTTCCAACTCCGCAGTCCTTGCCTCTCTTTTCCTATTCAAGTTGACCGCAAAGGAAAATGTGAAATCTCTAATAAATCCTTTAGTTGCTTGCCAAATAAATGCAGGGTCAGAAACTGAGTCTGTATTGATTGATATAAACTCAGCCAGTTTGGCTCTAAATTCTGCATCAAAAGCTGTGTTCTGGAGAAGGGAATTATTAAATTGCCACCTCCTAGATCTTTCTCCTAACATATCACAATGGAATGTGGTTATCACCACATTGTGATCAGACAGAATTGCTGGTTCTATTGCTATCGTGTGGAACATTGCCTTCAGCTCACTGGAGCACAAATTATAATCAATGCGGAGTGGATGAGGTGACGTGTTCATCATATGTAGACGGTGCATATATCGAAACAAAGGTTATTTTTCTACTCCTTATTGTGGTACATATATAAGATATCCTGCCCAGTAGGTCTTTACTACTTTTGTCTACGGTGAGTGCGCATTTCCGTGACAGCAAAACAGTGGACCCTTGGTTTTGGTGTCGTCACTAGATGAGGCAGCAACCTTGAAGTATTTATTTTGTAGACGATTTACATCTCTTTTACGTACATGTGACTCTTGTTTAAGCGCCACATCTATGTTCTTCTTTCTTAAATAGTCCAGGAATTTAGCTTGTTTGATCGGCCCGTTTAGCCCCCTTTTGTTAATTGAAAGGATTGAAAGCTCAGCCATCTTCAAAATATACACGCATACGCATCTCGAGTACCCTACCAGAATTCGCTGATAAATTTGTAGCAAAGGGTGAACTGTTAGCTCTGAGCAAAGTGTGGTAAAAACATAACAAATAAAATAAATCCCCTAACCCTCTGAGACCGCAGACCCCATCCCCTATCTGTAAGTCTGTAATGTGGCAACATCAAACGCAGCTCGCGTAAACTCCAGCCCACTAGTGAACTTCTTATGCTAAACATGAACGGTGTTACAAAAACCCTAGAACTAGGTCTCAACCAGCTATCAAATTCTGAAGTAAGCTATGTGAAAAACACACCAATCTAGTTGGAGTAGCAAACATAGATTTTAAGCTGAGCAGTCAGCATTTATCATGTTCATCCAGTATGGTTAAGTGTTAACAAACATAGACTATAAACTAAATAGCCAGCATTCATTATGTTCTTTCAGTCTGGTTAAATGTTCCTTTAAAGCTTGGCTCCAAAACTTACATACAGTGTCGTCAAGTCAAACCCAGTACAGTGGCCCAGGTACTGCTAGTCCACAGCCGGCGGGTCCGCCAGCCTCGGCCCTGCCGCCGGCTCCAGCACCAGACGCGAAGTCACTCCGCCGTCCTCTGGCTCCGTCGTTGGCAACAGGCCCGGTGCAGAGCAGCCCGTGTGAATGTCACGTTGTCCTCCATATCCAACTCCCGACAGAAAACGCCCGCATCTATGGCTGTAGTGAAGGTAAACTCTCTCCCTCCGTGGATCACTCTCCGGGTAGCCAGGTAGATAAGCGAGTCTGAGATGCCTTTAGCATGTAGCTCGTGTTGGGCCCCTTCAAGCTCCCGATGCCGCTGGACCGTGAATGCGCCGCAGTCTGGTTGCATCGGATCACGTACCGTAATTTCCTGCATCTTAGGCTCTGCCCTGATGTGCTGCAGCGAGGCATTCATTTCCGTTAGCGCTCTCTCCACTGCGCTGTAGACCACCAATTCAAGCACACTCCGTTGCTTTTCCAAGACCTGAGCGATCAAGTCCTCTATGTTCGGGGTTTTGCTAGCCACTGCTCTGTTAGCCACCGCCATGCTAGCAGATTTCTTTGTCCAGGTAGCTAGTTTAGACGACAACGAGACTTGATTTCTCGCGCTTGTAGGCATTCACTGAGTCACTGTGATAACAGATAAAACGATTTGGCATCGAAGAAAAAGGAATAGACCTGGTTTTTCAATGAAATGCGGAGGTGGGTAAGAGAGCTCTAGCTTTCTGCAACCATTGCGATTGCTGGTCATGTGACCTCCTGAGATAGAACCTCTTTGAGACCTTTCTGTTTAACCAGAAACAGCTCTGAAGTTGCTAGCGCTAAACCCACCAGACTCCATTTAAAAAAGCAATACTTTTAGCGTGTATGGAGCCATCATATTTTCACATGTAAATCGGTAAACTATGTTTATTTCAACTAAAAAGTTGTGATTGTTGGAAAAGTGGAAAGACGGCCCAAAACGACTTTTCATAGTTTTGTTCGACTTTAAATGAAGTGTATTTTAAGATGCTAAAATTTGTGTTTATTTACATGGAGTCTGATGGGTTTAGCGAACGCAATTTGCGGATGTTTTTAAGTTTAAACTTCCCATCAGTCACTTAGACACAAAAACATAAGAAAATAGGGTGCAGGTTGAAAAAACGGTAGTTACCCTTTAAAACTAGAAAAGCACAATAAAAATGCAGTTCATTTACATCCTTCTGTTGGCCAAGAAAGTGTTTGAACCGGCGAATTGCCGCTTGCGGCTATATTTAAGTTAATGTCTCGTTTTTTTGCTTTGGCAAAGCCATCTCTTGTTTTTTCACACCATCCAGCAAAATGCCTCTTCTTTCCCTAGTGTGGTGGCTCTCTCTTACCACAAATATAGGGTCATTGGACTGTCCCTGTGGTCTCTACATAAAAAAAAAAAATCATATAGATGTTTCATACAGGTTTCTCGCTGTTTTAGTCATGCAACAGAAAACTCAGATTCAGCAGAACTAGCTAGCTGTCTGGATTTACCCTGCAGAGATCTGAGGAGCAGTTACCATAGTCCTCATAAATCCTCCGGGGTTTAAAATTACAACACAAAGAAAGCGGAAGGTAACGGACATCCGGCCGAAAAGAGCAACATCCGGCGGAATTTTTGGCTACACTGGAAGTGGAACGTCGTGAATATAGACTAACTACTAAGTTAATAAAAATGATTAAACAACTTTTTTAACTTATCTTTCAAATGAATGGTCATTGTGGAATATTACAGCCAGGGATTTTGCTGCAGGTTTTTAGACAGCCAAGATGTCATTTGCCTAACAATAGTGCTCAGTATTGTGTTTTATGTATGATATGTCCTAGTGGCAGCATACAGCAATAAATGAGATCTGTCCTTCCCTCTGTTGTAGTCCCTGTAGACACCAGCCTCATTATCGTGGTCCAGGCCAAAGAGGATGCCTACATCCCTCGTACAGGGGTCCTCAGTCTGCAAGAGATCTGGCCAGGATGTGAAGTCAGATACCTGAATGGAGGACACATCAGTGCATACCTGTTTAAACAGAATGTCTTCAGGTAACTACTGACTCAAAGGCCCAGTTCATACATGGCATTAGAATGTCTCTCGACATGCATCTTGACTGACTGTGTTAGGATCTCACTTCCCCGCTCTATATGCAAATAAATACGTACATTATTTCAATTTGCATATACAAAAATACATATTTTTTTGTTGTGTATAAATTTCAGTTCTCACATAAATCATACATTATTTGGCCTATTACCAGGGTTTCCACAGGGCATTTAAAAGTCTAAAATTTCAAAATCAAAGTATTGTGTTCCATTTCTTAAATAACTTTAAACAGGTCTTAATTTTTCTACGTCCATCTAATGCTACCTCTAATGCTTATTAAAATGCTCCTGCAGTGCTTTTAATACAAGCATTTTGTTAAAAAAAAGGGGGGGAATCTCCTACAAAGTGCAACAGAAAATCTGACAAATGTTTATTACTCATAAAAGTCCTCTCTATAACATATAAAAGTTCTAAGATATCCAAGTGGTGGAAAGTATTAATAAAAAACTGCTTGCTTACAAGAAAACTTGTGACACACTTTGTATTTGGTGTTGAAGTACTGCTATTTTGTAGTAAATGGTCAGTACAATGATTTGCTATACCTGTAAAGCCCTGTCACACTTTCATCGCTCCTTTCTCTTCCCAGTAGCATCAAGTCATGTGTAAAGCCTAGAGTGACATGACTTGTTCTTGAGTCAGTCTTGAATATGTTGACTGTAATCAAAATAAGACTTTGACTTTAACACTCGTGACTGCACTTGGACTTTAGCCTTTTGACTTGGCATGACTTAAAATCTTCCCCAAGCCCGATGATTTATTTTATTATTTTAAATAAGCCAATCAATTTGCAGAAGTTGGATGGAATGGTACCTTTATTAGAGTTGAGCAACAGAAGATATCGCAGATTATCACATTCAGAAATTTGAACATGCAACCAGCAGGCCTCTTGTTTTCAGCCACCACTGAGCGCCACTTTTGCAGATTTAAATGACCCCGGCAGCAGGTCATATCAGCTGTAGATAATAACCTTTATGCTTATACTTGCTGAAAGGCCAAAAGGAAACATTTGGCTGTAATTTGGTTAATGTGCTCTCTGAAAGCTTGTCTGTACACACATAACCCTGTAAGATCATTTTACCTTAACAAGTAGACTGGACAGTGTGTTTTTGTAGGTCAGACCAACAGTGATGAGTCTTTTCGTCAATTGCTTCTTTAGATCATATGAATATTTTAATCTTATCAATTTAATAGTTCTCAATCAGGACCTCCTGTATTTAGAGCAGGTAGCTTGTGAAAAATATGATTTACAAATGTAAGAAGACTACAGCTGTTATAAATGTATCAGATACACATTTATCATATCCTACCTACCTACCTTCATTTATATCAATGGGGTTGGAATTCTAGTTGCATGGGAAAAAAACGAATTCAAACTTGAGGTTGTCAAATACCAGACTGTTTTCACAAACTGCAATCATCTTTATACATGGTCTTTTCTTTGGAATGCTACATTTTGCTGTGTTGTTGTTGGTTTAGAATTGATTGCATATTTGTTTTATTTCCAGACAGGCCATATACGATACATTCGACAGATTCTGCCTGAAGTATCCCAACCTGCATTAGACATGGCAGACTGAAGTCCTTTACTCCCTGTAACAGCACCAGGACCAGTGGCTGGACATAAAAAGCAATGCCTGTCCATAGACCAGAAGCTTCCCTTTCTGTGTGTGTGTGTGTGTGTGTGTGTGTGTGTGTGTGTGTGTGTGTGTGTGTGTGTGTGTGTGTGTGTGTGTGTGTGTGTGTGTGTGTGTGTGTGTGTGTGTGTGTGTGTGTGTGTGTGTGTGTGTGTGTGTGTGTGTGTGTGTGTCCGTCCGCGTGCGCATGTGCGTGCTTGCACGTGCTCTGTTTTTTACTGTCCCTTCACCTGCTGAGGGACTACAGATGGAAAGTATCTTCTCTTTTTTGAAATTGTTACTTAATACACTGTCCCTGATTTAAAACCTCTAAAAAATAAAATATTTATAGCAAATGTCATTGTTAAGCAAATAGAAATTGAATTGGTTATATTAATAATCCTTAAGATTTTCATGAATTTAAACCCTTTTTGAAGAGAGATTTGCAATAATAATTCAATTAATTTGTAGTAGTTTTCATTGTTTGTGACCATTCCCACACAGGATTAAAAAGACATAACTACACATAAGGAAATCACAGGAAACAATGCAGCATGTCGGTTGATTTGATTGATAGCCTCACCGTTTACGCTTCACTCTCTTACAGCTGTAGCAGAGCTGTGTTAAGTTACTGCTTATGGTAACCAAACATGTCCTACTGCCACTACTTCACATTAAAAGTGTTAGGCTGCAAACCTCCAACTCTTCAGCAATGTAATCAAAGTTGCTGTTCCTTGCTGGGTATGGAAAACTACTGTGCTTTGTGCAGCATGAAATCAGATCACAGAGTCAAGAGTGATATGACACTGTCATGAACACTATAAACAAGTCATAAACATTTATGACATAACGCTTCTGTCATTAAGTGTCGGTTTTTTTTAATGACAAGTTAGGGTTAGGGCCATTCAATGTTTGATATTCCACCAGCTGCACCACGGCGCGTCCCAGAAGTGCGCGAGAAGCGGCTCTCCGCTCCGCTAAATATACGCGCCAGGTCTATTTTCATGGGAGCAGCGGGCCGCTCGGACAGCCAGGCAGACTATCCAGTCGATTTACCAAACCCCCCCCCAAATATTATTTGTGTCTCCTTTACAACACCACGGACAACGAGAGATTCATCTTGGAGGTTAAAAAACAATACCACATCACAGATCTTTTTTTATCAGACAACACCAGAAAAGAGAAGGCATGGAGTTTAACTGCAGGAGTGCTTGGAGTGGAAGGTAGATATTAGCTTAATAGACACGTGATTGTTCTGTAAAGTACTTGTAGACCTTCCGCTTTCTTTGTGTTGGCATTCTAAACTTCAGACTGCAGGCCTTAATGTTCAATTCCGTTTCTTTTAACTGACTGTTCACGTTTTTTTTTTTAAATGTGACCCGCATCAGACTCAAGTACTGGGGCGTGTTCAATCGCAAAGCGGTTTGCTACGGTTTTCTGGTTGAACGACATGTTTCCTCGGAACTGCGTAAAACGGTGTGCAACAGGCTTGGAGTTTTTATCATTTGGTGGGTAATACCCAATCAGCCGAGACGTGTCTGTAAACTTGTGGTGATAAAAAGGCAGAGGGCTTGCGCACCCCCGTTTCAGTTTAAAAATACGTGTTGTGGGTACGGCCTGAAAGTGACCCGCATGCACAAACGAGTAATACAATGTGACGCATCACACGCAGCAACACCCTTTTTAAACACTTATCAAAAATAAACCCATGTATGTATTATGAGAACCAATAATAGGCTACAGGAGGCAGTGTGGCAGTTGGTGGACACCGCTTCACTTGGAAGCTCACTGTGCCTCATGTGAAAGTCTGTTTGCCTCCCAAAGTACATTGTTAGAGGGCACAACATTGCATATTTTCACGTTCACAAATTTGTGTCGGTCGCAACGTAATTATGGAATTCACCGAAATTAAACACTTGGCTCTGTTCGTATCAACTGCCGATAGAAACAATGAAAAGAAATATCTGGAACGACGCAAACGGTTCCCTGATACTGGCTCTGTGTCGCATATATTTGACACCACAAACATAAAAACCACATCAATGCTTTCGCCTGACTTTTATCTCTCTTGTGATGATAATATTTTTGCCGTTTGGACCCACGGTTTTTGAATTACAGAACAAACTTGAGAGGTATAATTATCATTAAATGGACATGTTTGACCCATTGAAGATACTGTCTCCCCCTCCCTCCTCTACTCCCTCACTGCGGAAATCACCATAGCAACAAGTTCTGACACACACACCTCCTATCGTGGAGACTCTTTACTTTAGGCCGTGTTGTCCTCTCTTTGCAGGACATGTCAAACAGCAGAGTAAAGGTAGCTCAGATCAGCTGTTACTAATGATATTACCTATATACCTGTGGTGACGATGGCCTTTACTCAACCATTGTATTTTCTCTTTCTCACACACTTCGGTGGCAGACATGAAACCAGTAGCAGTTGTTGGCACGGGCGAAGCGGGCAGCCGCCCGGGACAGCATTTTTTCATGACACATGGCGGCACGAGCAAAAAAAAATCCTCGAAGCGGTTTTCTACTGTATCATCTATCATTTCACCGTGTGGGGAATTGGCAAATTGGCGCCCATGCTTGCTGAGAAGGTACCGTGCACACTGCACAGAGACGCTGTGTGAGAAGGGGAAAGGAGAGCGGGGGACAGTTCACCTCTGGGTCGAACGGGTTGCTGGGCATAGGCGCCGATACCGTTGGTGCTCCGCTAATACTGAGCACCCACGAAGCTGATCGCGGTTATGTGTCAGTTAAACTTTTCATCGCCAATCCTATCCTGAGTTGAAAGATAGCCTACTTTACGGCTTTATTATCGAGCTGATAGGCGTGTGTGTTCGTGTCGGCCGTCTGAAATGCAAAAAAAAAATTTAAAGCACCCACGGAGGAAAACATAAATCGGCACCTATGTTGCTTGGTCTCCCAAATGGAACAGTCCGGATAAGGGGGGAATGGGGGATGATAAGGATCTATCGGAGATGTACACCAACTTTTGGATTGCTCTCAGGATTGCACTTATTCTGCCAGTCACTGTGACTGAGAGGAGCTTTTCAAAACTAAAGTTAATCAAGTCATACCTGAGGTCAACCATGTCCCAGGAACGGCTCAATGGCCTTTCCGTCAGTATCAATCATTCAATAGGGGAGCAGATTTCATACGATAACATCATTGATGATTTTGCATCAAGGAAGGCCAGAAAGGTCAGGTTTTAGTTTGTTAATTAAACTTTTGGCTCTGTTCATACCAATTGCCAATAGAAACAATGAAAAGAAATATCTGGAAGGATGCAGACAGTTCCCTTTTTATAACCTGCTCTGTGTCGCATATATTTGAAACCACAAACATAAAAACCACATCAATGCGTTCGGCACACTTTTATCCCTCTGGTGATGATAATATTTTGCCGTTTGGACTCATGGTTTTTTAATTAAAGAACGAACTTCAGAGGTATAATCATTAAATGGACATTTTTGACCTGTCAAACATACAGTCTCCCCCTCTCTCCTTCACTGCGCAAATCACTTACTGCCACAGGGGGAGGAGAATAAAAGGAGAGGATGAGAAGAGGAGATAAAGAAAGGAGAAGAGGTGTTATTTGTCAGCTAACATGATGTCATGATGGACTAACTGACCAACTGACTGACTCCTAACTGACTTCAGGCCTCAACACCAACAGGTGTTTTCGCTTAATCTTTAATACTGTGAGAGATATGACACCCCGCTGAACATCCTGTGCATCTATGGTGTGTGTTGTGTAAGAAATGTGAGGACAATAGCTGTCCAAAAAGGGCCTGTTTGTCTTCTCCTCCTGGTATTTCTTGTATGATTTAATACAGGAGGCAGTGTTGCAGTTGGTAGACACTGCTTTACTTGGAAGCTCATTGTGCCTCATGTGGAAGTCTGTTTGCCTCCCTAAGCACATTGTTAGAAAGGGCACAACATTCCCTACATTTTGATGTAAAATAAATGTGTGAGTTAAAACTGTGGATGGTATAGCAAAGCAAAAAATAATTTGCATCTGCTGCTCCTCACTCAGTCAGTTGGATCCCCTACTCTGAGTCTGTACATTCTATCCAAAACACACTAATATAAAAATGTCAGAAGGGCTTTTTTTAAAAGCCTCAAAGAAGATAGAATATTTCAAAAAGTATTAATGTGATTTGATAGTTGAATACTACCCTAACATTTTAAAGTTTGAGTTTCTCGACAATTCTGAATAACCAAACACAAACTCCTACTGCTATCATGGAGACTCTTTACTGTAGGCCGTGTCAGTAGCCAGTGTTATTCAGTGCTCGAATTATGTTTTTGTCTTAAAGGGGGTCTCTCTATCTCAGAAAAAAAAGTTGGCACACCCTGCACTGCAATAACAAGGCTATACAATTAAATAGTCTAGGCGCGAGTGGCGCTTTTGCGCAGTATATGCGCACGGTACGCCTACGCTATTATCTTGACACACGCACACAACAGACAGATTTATTTTTTTACAGAAATGGAGTCCTTTTAATTAATTTCAACATATTATTGATTGTAATAGTCCATATTTCATTTCAATTTCGCAATACAAAGAAATAGACTAAACGATTTAGCCTGAGTGTCATTCTCAATTTCACAATGAAATAAAACGCAACTCATTTGAACCAGACCACCGTCTCCGATATCCTCAGTGTCAAACACAATAATGCATGTAGTCTTTAACTTATACTCAGGGGAAATGCACTAACTGGCAGAAATGAATAAAGTCATTGCACAGCCAAACTATGTTCTAGTCTTATAATGTGCACGTAGTGATAACAACACCTGGGTGTTCAGTCGTCTCGTGTGTTGAACCGTGGAAATAAATAGACAATTTTGGAATTTGCACTGCGATGTTTTCGGGAAGCCTATTCATTGAATATTCCGCCATCAGAGATTGCATTGTATTGCTGACAGGTGTTTTCAAAATATCTGGGAACTTTTCCGGAGCTCTGAATGGCAGAGGATAGCTACAGATTTATTTATTTAAGATGTGTTGGTGGTATTTACCTCAAAAGCACATTTAGCTAAAAGCAAGGTGACTTCTTCGGACTTGCAAGTGCTGTCAAATCGATCGTAGCCTATGCGGTTTGCTCACATAGCCTAGTGGTGTGATGGTGAAGTGCAGTCGTGCTGCGTTCATGAGCGTAGGGTAGGCTCAGGTCTACGTCCCGTATAGCCTATATTTTAATTTAACGTCTTTAATGGTAAAAGACCGCACAGGGATGGATAATGAGCGTTGTTTAAGATTAAATTACAATGCCACATATGGCAGACACCTTCAGATGTGAGAGACCCCCTCAGATTTTTGACTTTGTTGCTTTCATAGAAACCAGTCCTCACTCTATGGGAGCTCGGCTCCCTCTGGCTCCCACGTAATTCGGATGTACACCAATAGGCACACTGTCAAAATTTCTTGCGGACTTTTCTAGTTGAATATCTTGTTTGACTTATGTCACCATGAGCTGTTAGAATAGTTTAAGGGGTGGGGGAGCTAAACCATGCAGCTTCTGATAAAGTAAACAAAAAAAATTCAAAGCTCAATGAGTTATGTTTTTCATTTGCCATAGTGGTGTGAGTTAATTTTTTTTGTGCAGTGATTTTACGAGCTTGTTCAGAGGCTCAGCCTCCCCACCCATACTGTTTCGTCTGTAGTATGTAGTAGGCGATTTCGAAAACGGCCAATCTTTTATCAGTATTTTATTTTGTATCTTGTTTACATGCGTGAGGTAGAGCCGGATGTGACGTCATCTATGTGACGGCGCTCTGTGTACCCAGCTGATCGGAGCAAAAATCAGATCCGTCATTGGTGTCTTTTTCTAATGTTGTGAATATCTTAAACCACAGCAGCATTCGGTGTCGCTCGCTACTTTCATTCAGCGGGAAACTGCACTGCGTGCAGTTGACACTGGATCTTGTCGACGCCTATTTGTTTTAGTTAATACCAAGGCCTACCTGCATGCTAAGCTAATTAGCTAGCTAGCTGTCACTGTTAGCAGGACTCACGAATGTGAACTACTGGTGAAGGAAGTGAACGGTCAGGGATATCTTCCCAGCCACATTCGATCAAACGATGAAGGTCTGACGGACATACAAATATTTTATATTAAGCTAATGTATGTTGTGAATAGGTAGAAAGTGATTGGAAGCCTATGTAGCCTATCCATTGGTCATAGACAGCCTATGACAGATAGCTACATTATCTTCTGCCAGCAGCGCTCTCGTCCAGCTTGACGATGTGGTTAAAATTATTCTTCTTACTCTTGTATTTCATAGTGTTGTTTATGCTAGCAAGGGTTTTTGAGGCGGTAGTTTGGTGTGAGACTGGTATGTTCGCCTCTCAGCTTGTGGATCCAGTTACTCTCAGTTATAAGAAGTTGAAGACCATCCTGGAGTGTCGAGGGTTGGGATACTCCGGACTGGCTGAGAAGAAGGATGTCAGCGAGCTGGTAGAGAAATCAGGTAATGGTGGGTGGGGGTGCTTTTAATAATTATTTTACTATAACATATTGGACAGGTATGAGACAAACAATTAAAATTATCAATATGTTTTAGTGTTTTAGCCCCAGTCTTAAAGGGGTTCTATACGTTTTGCAAGCCACCAGATGTCACTGTGCTAGCTGTGTGTTTGAAGCCCCGAATCCCTTTTTCTGCACTAACGGAAAGAAAGCCCCAAAGCCTCGTGAGGCTTCATCTTCCCATCACTAAGGCTACATCCACTATAATACGTTTTTGTTTAAAAACGCATATCTTCTGCAACGTTTATGCCTCACTTTCACACTACTCCGCTGTTTCCAACCCCTAAAACAGAGACATTTATCATTATAGTTTGAAAACTCTGGGGGTTGCGTTGTAGACGCAGACACCCACAGCAGTCAGTTTTATTGGTTAGGTAGGCTTACATACCTTTTCGAAGGGGTAGAACCCTATCGAGTTTGAGCCAGGTTATTATTCGTTGTCTTCCGCAAAACCTCAAATTGCTGTGAGCTGGAATGAGCTAGAAACATGAGACTTGTCACCATAACTGGAAATGGTGCAAATGCTTCACACGAAATCTGAGCCCAATCGGCCACATAGTGGCGTTGATATTAGCCCCCCAAAAAGCGTGATATTGGAAAGGCCACGCCTCTCACACTGTGAATCCGATTGACTTGAAATTTTACACACATATCCTGCTTAACGTGCTATACAAAAAATCCTCTTGGACCATAGAAGTCTGCCATGATGGATTTTTTTGGTAATTTGCATAATGTGAAAAACAGTTATGTTATATCTAATTTTGGAATTTTGACTATCGTTACAAGGCTAAGCTAACCTGGGCTCGTATATAGGGCTGGGACGGTATGGATTTTTTCTTACCGCGGTTGAAAAGCAAGAAATTACTGCGGTATACCGCAACCCCCTTATGAGAGTAGCGTAAATTAGAGCGAGAATGGCAGGGTGCCTTAAATGAGTGACGTCAGTGCCCGTGTGGTCGCGCAAGGAGAGCGAGCGGTAACCAGTAAGTGTAACGTATGAGTGCCGCTGTGAGGAAAAGCAAGAGGAAAAAGAGATGGCAAAGATGATGTAAAGTGAGTTAAAAGTGAACAATAAAACAACAAGCTAGAGCTTCTCCAGACACGGTGGCTTTATCTATTGTCAATACCGCCGGTAAAGTGAATGGCTTTACCCCCGAAAAACATCGGCTTAAACCTTACAACATGTTGCAGCCCGAGTGCAGCTCGTCTAGCAGCTGAGCAGAGAGAGTGACTCGGCAGTCCGCTAACTTGTTGCTCTCTCTACCAATATAAGCTGCTCCGTTTTAGGCTACCAAACGTGCATGCAGGCTGAAATTCAACCGTGCCTTTTTATCGGGATAAAGCTATAAACGGAAGGAAACTCTGTTAGCTGCTAGGCTAATGTGCAATGGTTAACACTGCAGCTGTAACGTTAATGTGTCTACCTCAGCTGAGAACGGAGAAATGTAATTTCTCCGATACAAGATGTTACACAGGTACTCTTGCATATGCATAATAGTCAACACAAATGGAATGTTGTTATGTGTCATGGAACATTGTGCTCCCCAACTCGCGAAAGGTCGGATTTGCTCCATCTTTTGATGATAACTTTTGTTTAGAAAACCTTAAATCCATGTAAGACACAATGTCATCAGACACAATCCATGTCATTAGAATCGATGAATCCATGTCAAAATGTGCAAGCCAATGTTTTTTTGCGGTGGTGACGAGCTCAGATCTGCGGTAGGCGACACGTGACCGTGGTAACCGTCCTAGCCCTACTCCTATAACCAAGAAACACAGCTACTATCGGCTAACCTAGCACGTAACATTAATGGTATTGTCTCCTCTCCCTGCGTGATGCATTTAACATGAGAGTGAGTCATAAACTGGCCTGGATGAGTGCATGCAGGGCTCAAGATTAACTTTTTTTTACTAGGAGTACTGTTGCCCCTAACTAAATAATCTTAGGGGCACAGGCAGGAAAGTTAGGGGCGCACACCTTAAATCGACCTGCAATAAAAAATTCAAAGACAGACTGTCATGGCGGCTTGTTCAGTATACGATCTCATATTGTACTAAAACAGTTCACCGAAACGTGTTTCTGAAAACATTTTAAGCGAGAAATAGGCCATACAGTTGCTGAATCTGTCTTTGTTTCAGATCGACAAAGGTCAGTTTAAAAGATTTTCGTCAGATTTTGAAAGACTCTAGTCACGCTCATTCCGCTCCCCGTTTCTGGGTTAGCACTCTACAAATCAGATGGGCCATTTGAGTCCGACTGCCGGCAGTGCCCTCCCCGCCGATTATACATGTCAAATTGGCCAAATCTTTGACATGGCCGATCTGAGGAGCAGTTAACCATAGTCCTCATAAATCGACCGGAGTTTAAGCATTATTTTTGGCTACTAAAGTTTCCTCTTCAGTCTCCATAATTTCGTCGTCTCCCTGAGCCACACTGAAGTTCTTATTTTTTTGTCTCTTCTTTCCTTTCACTCCACACACTGGCTTTGCAGCTCGCACTCTCTCTTTCTTTCTGTCTGTCTGCTTCTCGCTTCTTTCTCGCTCTTCAGTCACGCTTTCGAAGTGTGCCATGTGACAGGGCCAATGAAATACGCTGGCTCTAAATTGATCACAACACCTAGCCACCAATGGAATATAGCATACTTTTCGGGACATTTTCGATATTTATATTGCACAATGTGATATTGCAAAAACAGTATTGAGTCAATAAATTATGCACCCCTACTTTACTTTTACTACGTTTTAAGTTTTCCCTTGCTGCTGTCGCACCAAATGCATATTTTTGGGGGAATTATTAGGTCTCTTATTATGGAGTGTACTACTATCTGTAAAGTATCCTGTGATAACATTTGTTATGATTTGACACTTAAAATAGAATATAATTGAATTAAAATAAATGGTCAATTTATGTTACACCCATCTTTTAATTACTTGTGATAAAACATGCGATTAATCGCGATTAACTATAGAAATTCAACGATTAATCGCGATTAAGAAAATGTAATCGTTTGACAGCCCTACAAATTATCAATTATTCATTTCAATAGCAGAAGCCTGTATGCTAATTTCAATAACATCAAGGAATATTTAAATCAATTTAGAGAACCATTTACAATCTGAAACCTGGATCAATGTAGAAAAGGGAATGGATTTTGAACTGGAGGGGTATGATCTCAACTGTATAAACAGGAAGAATAAGAGTGGAGGAGAAGTGGCTATATATGTGGATAAAAGCTTGAATTATAAGATTGTAGACAGTATGACAACTGTGATTGACTTAACTTATTAGAATGTATAACAATTGAAATCTGTAAAGTAAAAAATAAAAATGTTATCATTAGTTGTATAGCACCCTCCTCTAGTATCTAAGTATTTAGGGACAGGATTGAATAAATGTTTTCAAAAACGAATCTAAAAGTAATGTTCCTCTGTGGTGATTTTAACATTGATTTGTTAAATCCAAACAAGCACAAAATGACTGATGAATGTATTAATACCATGTACACCATGAGTCTATATCCAAAAATCACCAGACCCAGCAGAATGACAAACCACTATTCTACCTTAATAGGTAATATATTTACCAATGGCATTGACAATAATACTGTGGGTGGACTATTAATCAGTGATCACCTACCGGTCTTCACAATTTATGACACCGACTACAAGAGAAATCAACTAGCTGAAAAGCCAAAATTCAGACGAGTGAGGACAGAGGAAACCATGAATGCGTTGAAGAATGACCTAGTAGCACAAAATTCGGATATTGTATACAAAGACATTGATATTGACATTGCATATAACACATTTTTAAGAATATTCACATCCTTATATGATAAAAACTGTCCAATTATACAATACTTTAAAGAACAAAGATACTCAGCTCGACCATGGATCACAAAAGGATTACAAAATGGCTGTAATAAGAAAAACGCACTTTATAGAGAATTTATAAAATGAAGAACTAAAGAAGCAGAAAATATGAAAAATATAAAAATAAGTTAACATCATACGGGTATGTAGAAAGGAATACTACAGAATTATGAATACGGGACATTAAATAGTATTATTAAAAATAGTTCGGCACAACAAGGTTATCCTCAATATTTTGTTGATAACAACATAAGGCTAGATAATATGGATGATTTGGTCAACAAGTCGAAGCTGATATAGCCTCGTTTCACATTAGATGATAGAAACTGATGTAGGCTAAACACAAACGACATTTCATGCAACAACAGTGAAGTTTTCATGTAGTTACTGTAATTGGGCCCATGTACTTTTTCGTTCATTTGATTTCCAATTTTGAAACAATATCCAAATTTGAAAAATGGGTCATTTTAAACCTTGTTAATATTTATGACAATGTGTTCAAAGTTGTTGGCTGCTGCTGCTACGGCAAACTCCCGATCTAGCCTAGATTCTAGAATTGATTGCTTTTTTACAATTTTCGTCTGCTATTTCAACACTAAATTCACTTCTGAGACTTTTTTTATGTGAGAAATCAACTGTGTAGATTTTGAATATGGGCAGTTTTACAAAAATTGATGGCCAATTGCACATATGCGCCGATGTTGTCGGACTTGAGAAGTTTCCGTCTGACGTGACAGTCAAGCTGGTGGCGGCCAGGATCGCTTGCTCTCACTCTCACTAGAATCATGGACAAGTTTATTTCCTGAATATGGCTCGTTTTCCATTTGAACACATTGTCATCAATATTAACAAGGTTTAAAATGACCCATTTTTCTAATTTGTATATCGTTTCAAAATAGGAAATCAAATGAACGAAAAAGTAAACGGGCCCAATTACAGTAACTACATGAAAACTTCACTGTTGTTGCATGAAATGTCGTTTGTGTTTAGCCTACATCATCAGTTTGTATCATCTAATGTGAAACAAGAGGCTATATTAACTTCGCTACCAGGCTGGCTTGATGTCAAGGCCCGCAGTCACCTCCCCCTGCTGTCCATAAGGTGCCTCTGCACCCCTTTCGTTTCAGACCCTCCCACCAGCCTTTGGGCCACGCCTCCTTATTTACATACGCTTTTGACATCTGTCACATCCAAATGTTAAATCTAAATGGAAAAAGTGAATCTTAAAATGTTAAAGGGCAATTGCCAAATGTAAAATTCAAAAGATAAAATTTCAAATTGAAAATTATAAAGTGCAAAGGCTAAAATAAAATTTCTTTTTTTTCTATTTTGAGATTTTAATTTAAGTATTCCCATTTAAGCTTTTCCATTTCACATTTTGAGTTTCATATTTGATGTTTCTCTTTTCTTATTTCCATTGCGATTTTCAATCAATCAAAGATTTCAGTTTAAGCATTTATTTTTAAGCTTTGCATTTTAAATTTGACTTTTTACATTGCACTTTACATTTTCAAATTATCATTTTACATTTCAACTTTGCTTTTTCAGTTTCCTTTTTCTTTTTTAAATTCAATTATGGCATGATATTTCCTAGTAGCGTAGTAAAATAAGATTTTTAATTTGATCTTGGCTTTGTTTTCTCTTTGGACTTTCAATTTGAATTATGAATAAATATATCCTCCATAGTATTGCACTGGGTGAAAACTTAATTAAGAAACGGGAAACAATATGTGAAGTTGGGAGACTATTCATCGTCATGCTTGGACATTGCTTGTGGCATCCCCCAGGGGTCAGTATTGGGTCCAAAACTGTTTCTTCTATATATAAATGATATTTGCAAGGTATCCAAAATGTTAAAATTAGTACTATTCTCAGATGACATATTAGTTCTGGGGGGAATTTAAAGGAACTACTGGATATTATTACTTTAGAAATGTGTAAATTAAAAAGGTGGTTTGACAAAAACATACTATCATTAAACTTAAGTAAAACTAAAATCATGTTATTTGGTAATTGTAAAAAGAGTACTCAAGTACAGATACAGGTGGACGGTGTGCACATCGAAATAGTAAATGAAAATAAGTTTCTTGGTGTAATAATAGATGACAAAATAAGCTAGAAATATGACAAAATATCACATACACAACAAACTTTCAAGAAGCATTTCCGTACTCAGTAAGTCAAAACGCATTCTGGACCACAAATCACTCCACATTCTTTACTGTTCACTTGTATTACCATATCTAATCTATTACTGTGCAGAGGTTTGGGGCAATACTTATAAAAGTACACTATCATCACTATGTATTGCAAAAAAGAGCAATACAGATAATTCATAATACCGGTTACAGAGAACACACAAAGTCATTATTCCTAAAATCAAAAACGCTGAAATTCAATGATCTGGTTCATTTCCAAACGGCACAAATAATGTATAAAGCAATAAACAACATACTCCCAGGCAATATTAAAAAAATATGTTTTAATAGAGATGGGGCGGATATAATTTGAGGGGAGAGTTCTTTTTGAAACGTCTTTGTGTTCGTACAACCTTAAATACTTTTTGTATTTCTATATGTGGAGTGAAATTTTGGAACGGATTGAGTATATCGTTAAAGCAATGTCCAAGTATGACCCAGTTTAAAAAACGGTACAAAAATATGGTTTTTACAAAATACAGGGAGGAGGAAAGGTTTTGGCTATCAGATTTATTTATTTTTTATGGTCAATATATAATAGGAAAAATATCTTTACCTTGTGGTGTGTAAATATACTAGGAAATTGTAAAGAACGTGTTAAATATGATATAAATACTTTATGATGTAAACATTTACCTATTCATGATGATTATTATATAGTAGTGGAAAAGGGGGTAGGATTAAATAAACTTTTGCTTCTTCCTAATCCTTTTCAGATATGTTAAATTAATATTTTGTTTGTTTGTGTTTTTAGTTTTTATTATTTTAATATGTTTGAAATAAGCATTAATTCATTCATTATATAGAGGTCAAACAAAACTCTTTTTTTTTAATCATGGCACTTTTTTTCCCCCTACAGGAGAGTTGACACAGGGGGAGCTATACTCAGCCATCAAGAAAGAGAAGGAGCAGACAGAGGCAGGAGATGCCAGCACAACACACTTCAGTGGAGAAATGCACTTCTATGAATTAGTGGAGGACACTAAAGATGGGATATGGCTGGTTCAGGTAAAAGCACATCTTAACAGTATATTCAAATGTAGTCGGGTTGCAAGTGGACATGACAATGATTCTTCTGCAAAGCAGGAATATCGCATCTTCTCTAATCAAACACTCTTCGTTCAACGTTCACGTTGTTCAAGGTGACCCATTCTATCTCACTGTATGTCGTCTTGATTGTGACAATTTTTTTTATTAATCTGTACATTTCCAAGCTTTATGGAAGTGTATTACCAAATCCATGAAATACCTCTATAATACACAGGTATAAAATGTAAAAACACATCAGAATGCTTTGAGCCAGACCACCTCCGCATCTGGAGGTATTCTCATTCTCATTGTGACTGGAGGTCAGTCTGGGGTCCGTTTCATACAAGTGAGTTGTGAGCTGTTGAAAATCAACTTTTAAAGACAGCAATTCAGTTTAGTGTCAGCTTTTGAACAAACCCTAAAATATTACACTTCTTTCATACATGATGGGCAATATTCAACTTTTAAATACAGCAATTAAATTTTAGCGTCAGCTTTTCAACAAACCTTAAAATATTTCACATCCTTCGGGTGCCTGGGTAGCTCGCCTGGTTTGCTCCTCGATGCAGCGGCAGCTGGTTCGACTTCGACCTGTGGCCCTTTGCTGTATGTCATTCCCCCTCTCTCGCTCCCCTTTCAGGCAGGTTTTTTTTTAGATTACTTCAATTCCTGCATTCTAATACATTTTTAGGCACCAATTTATTGTTAAAACGGCTAAATGG